>NC_031775.1:14348598-14401185 GCF_001522545.3 Parus major
GGGCTGCGATAGCCTCGGCTCCTGCCAGCCCAGCTCTCCCTCACAGGACGTGTCAAGTGTTAATTACTGCTCCTCTACCACTCACAAGGATTGCTTACTGCACTGTGAAAGAAACACCAAATATTTTTTCAGCCTCTGTGAGTGTGACTGGGCTGAGCTCCCCAGCAAAGCCCTGACTCCAGGCAGAGGTTTTGATTGTGGGGAGCAAAATAAAACAAAGCCGAGCAAAACCGGAGGTGCTTTAAAGCAGCTGAGTAAAGACACAGAACAAACCTGCCTGATAAAGTACTGTTGAATTAAAGCAACCTGATCCCTGAGATAGCTATGGTGATGCATCTTATTCATCACCCAGGAGGAAGGGGCTGGCAGGGAGCCGGGGGGACAGCATGGGCAGTGTGGATAATTGTGGAGGCCTGCTGGTAGATGGAAAACATCTGGTTTATGTTTGAGTTAAGAAGGGATATTTAACTCTATTACCCAGATTTGTATCTGTCTATTACTTATTCAGATTTATTAGCATAGGCTCACAACATCAAGGTTGTACGAGGCTGAGACGTCTTTGTGTGTCAGGAGCCACAAAAAGCTGATGTTTAAGGCAGTAAAGTTACAGCAAACACCTGCACATTGGTGCCTGCTGATGGAGCCATGGGTGATGTGTGCAGGGTGCATGCGGGATGCCTGAACAGGGAGGAGCCTCTGCATGTGCCCAGTGGTGGGCACGGACAAGGTGATGTGAAAGGACAAAGGAATGTAAATTAGACACACTAATTTACACTGTACAGCCTGAATACAAGTCCAGCAGCTCACAAAATCAGTGAGTGGGTTTTCAGTGACTTTCTTCAACACCAAGCTACCCACCAAGCTACCTTTCTGCTGTGGTGCTTTACCCCCACACACCACCTACCTTCAGTACCATCCTCCATGCCCTCTGCCTTGTCCTGCCACACAGCCCACACTGCCCTACCTTCCTCCTTTGCTTTTCCTTTGCTTTTCCATGTCTCTTTCCCACTTCCCTAATGTGAAATCCTTACTCAAGATACTCAATCACTCCTTTTGCCTTCTCAGTCTGTGAGACTGATGTATGTGGGGACCTACCTACAAGTACTCAGTCCCTTTGAAAGCAGTCCTCAAATTGTCTTAAACCAGGAGTCTGAGCTGAGGGGGAACTGCAGAAATGGGGTGACCCAAGCTGATGGCCTTGGGATCTATATTCACAAATTCAGGTCCCCAAACTGCACTGCACTGAGCCTGACAGCAACCATGGCTCTATTCTCCCTCCTCCCTCCAGCTCCTAGCTTGAAAGTATTCACTTTGGGAGCGAGGACTCTGCCAGGTTTCTTAGGCAATCATCCATGCTGTAGGCATAGCAAGGAGTGAAAGTCACAAGCCACCACCCCTAGGCTGAAACTGTTACCCAGCCCTGCCCCATGGATCCCCATGAAGACTGAACACAAACATGAGTGCCACTGTTCTGTGGGACAGTATCCACTCTGATTAGGCAGTGATGGTTTCAGAGATTTTTAGTCAGCCAGTTCCTGGCAGGTGTAAGTCTATATTTAACGTTACCCAGCCACAAAATAAGGACTTTCTTTCCTTTCATTTCCATTTAATTCCTCCAAGATATTGGCTATAATTCATCATATTTCTAACTTCTGAAATTGACTTCCCTCCCACAGAGTTCAATAAATAACACTTTTCCTGAATAGCTCATTCACAGTGCAAAAACACATTCTTCCTCATATTTTTCACTTCATAGAATGAAACCATATGAGGTGGTTAAAATTTACATGGCCAGATCTGGCAGGCTTTTTATATTTATTTGGGTTGCAAGATATAAATCAGTACTGGCCTTCCTCCAAGAACAAGATATTTGTTATCTTGCTACATGTGTGTTTCTGGGTCAAAATTTGATAAGGTGTTTTTAGCATTATTTCATGGGGTAGGTAGGGTTTACATTGTTCTGTGCCAGGTTCCATGTTTTGACTGCAGAACATTACTTTATAATGCATTTTATTACAGCTGATCAATGGAAGTTTGAAAATTTTCCCAACTTAGAAATAACATACGTAATTGTGAATCAGTTTTCTTCAGGGACAGTCCCATTTAACTGAATATTCCAAAAGCTTATGTGTGATCAGAATTAGAATTTTTTTAATGATTTTGAGCACAAGGCACAGTCCAGTAACAGGACTTTGGTGGCTCTGTAAATTGAAGCCATCAGAAAAGTATTTGACTGTGAGATTTAGGAACCTGACAATGAATCAGCATCTGAGCAACTGAATTGAAACTGTGGCAGATAAACATGCCAGTAACTTTAAGGGCTTAACCAAGAGTACCCAAGATCTGAGATCTTATGTATGCTTACAAATATGGAAAAATTCTGTGGATTTTAGTAACTCCTCATTCACCCCATGACTCCTGGATTTTGTTGCTGGAATTTATTACTTACTGAATGAGCCAAAAGCAAAGGATTTTCAGATCAATCTGTGCATACCATCAACACTCAGAGATCAGTGTGCTGACACCTCCCTCAGAGGTATCTGTGCTCAAGGAAACAGCAAGTGAATGCTTATTATTCAGGACTTCTGGATCCTGAATCTTTTTGTTAATGGTGAAATAAAACAGATTCTCCAGGGAGTCATCTGGGAGCCTGGATTCATGCCTTGGATTGGAAAATTCATGGAGAGCCCATGAGGTGCCACTTGAGCCCCAGGTAGCTCAATAGGACAGAGAGATGGCCAGACCTTGGAAGACCTCGCTTTCAGATCTGTTGTATCTACAGGATTACTTCATTCTGTAAGAGATTTCAGTTCTCTGCTAACAAAATGGTCTGGACAGCCCTTCACAAAATTCACCAAGACACTGAATTAGAGTTGCCATTTAGTTTTTCCTTGACTTCACTTTTGTGGACTAGATGATTGGTAAGTCCTAGATCTCTGTTTTCCATTATGCCTGTTATCTTTCAATGCAAGTAAATAAATTAATAAAAACTTTAGAAAGTCATATTTACATTCATAGAAATGCAAGTCTACCCTTTAGTCTTTTATCTATATGTACCTCCTAAGCTAACATTTTTTTTCCTTCAGATATATATCTCTTCAGATATATATCATTCTGTGAATGACATGGAAAACATTAGTTACACACAGATGATTTTAGCTTACTCCCTGTTCTCTGCACCAGGACAGTGATAGGGTAACTTGTGCAAATTAGCAAGGTGATCTCACTTTTTACAAGAAGACCTCTTCAAAATTTTCATTTTGAAAAATCCTCTAATTTAAACAAGGACAGGCTCTGCATTTCCCCAGAGGAAATTACTAATGTCAATAGGATTTATGATGGCACAACAAAGGAAAAAACAATCCATATTTTCTTCAGAACTTGATTTTTGTAACCCCATTTTCTCAGAGTTTTTAATTATAAATCTGAATGGTTTTACTCTCAATGCTGTCATCAGCACATTAGCTCATTTTGTGGAACAGAACTTCTCCACTGCATGAACCCTCTAGATGTCTTTCTGTCAGAATTTAGCTCAAAATCTCATCCAAGCTCCAAGCCTGCATCAGAAGTGAATAGAAGAAAATGACATTATCTCCTGGGTTTGGTCTTTCTGCTGTAACTTTTGTTATTTGATCCCTTTTTCATTCAACAAAAGTCTTTTCCTCCCCCACCAAAATATTCTCAGATCTCTTTCTCACTTTCTCTCCTCATCTTCAGTTTCACTTTGCATTAGTCCACTCATTATCTCTGGAAGGAAACCCTTGATGTTCTCCCTGTCCTTGAATATCTTTGAAACGCCGAAATTTCCTTTTGAATGCCATATTCCTGTTCCTGCTCTGGACAGTTTCGCTACTTGATTCCCTGATAGCAGCCATCTCTGTATATGTCACTGATCAAAAGTGGTGAGAGGAGAAGAATGCAAAAAAGAAAGAAGCAAAATACCTAGAAGTTTTGTTTGGCAAGGATTCAAAGCCTTCTATCTGATCAGTCATAACCTCCCTTCTGTCACTAACATGTTTCACTACAATTTACATTTAAATGGTGTTATATGAAGACTTTTCTCTTGGCTGCCCACCCCAACCCCCTGCCATGAGGGCATCCTTTCCTTCCACTTTCACCTCATGTTATTTGTACAGAAACCCAAGGAGAGATTCAACAGCCCACTCCTGGTGGCTCTGCTTTAACTCCTTCCTTGTAGGCACCATTGTTCATTGACAGGCAGTTCAGGCAAAGCCATGACAGGCACAATAAAGGGAGAAATTTCACTATGAGGAGAACCACAGGTCACTGCAAAGGATTATGCTTTATTTCTAAAGAGGTTGAAGCTGTGAAACATTCGTTATATTTTATGGAAAGAGTCCGAAGTTGTGAGATATTTATTGATGGGAAACTATGGAAAACTAGCCCTAACAATAATTCAGAGATTACTGATGGGATGTGGGGTTGGTTAGGAAAAGAGTTCCTAGGGCTTCAGTCATCCATTTACTGAGCATGTCACCATCCCTTCTCAGTAAATTATCCACTGCAGTGCAAGGCAACAGCTGAGTCCTCCTGATCCCAATGGGACCTGCATCAGGTCTCACTCTTGGAAAAATCCATATTCCACACAGTGCTGGAAATTCAACAGCATGTGGTAATTAATGGTCATAGAATGATAATTATATTCTGCTATAGAGAAGACATCCTGAGATGGAGGTGACCCACAGGAATCAGCAAAATCCTGGGCCTGCACAGGGGGCAGTCACTGATCCCTTCTCTCTGGGGAACAGTGACAGGACCTGAGGGAATGGCAGGAAGCAATATCAGGGCAAGTTTAGGTTAGATACTAGGAAAAGGTTTTTCATCCAGGGAGTGGCTGGGCACTGAAACAGGCTCTCCAGAGAAATGGTCGCAGCACCAAGGAGTGTACTCATGATGTATACAAACCAGAAGGGATAGGTGTCTCTAGAAGGGTGAGAAGATAATGTGAAAATTAAGTCACAAGAATTAATGTGGGTTTTTTCTTGCTTTTACATGCCTCCAGTCCCAGTTGTTTAAGGTAAATGTCTCCCCAGGAAAGTGAAGATATGAAATTCAATAAAGGCCTTGCTTTCTGTTTAAGATATTCCTCCCCTTCTCAATATTTAGTAATTTCTTACACTTAATAAATAAACTTTTCTTATGCACAGTGCTCATATGCACCAAGTCATCAGTTGCATCTTCCCTTTGTGGTATCTACCAACTCTGCATTTTACAGGTTACTTGGGCATTTCATTGAAAACAGTCTGGGTCTGTAGGCCCCTGGTGCTTGTCCTCATTCTTGCAATATCAAAATACCCCAGACTTGCAAAGCTTTTGATGATTCTATTCTTTGGAGGCAGGAGGAAACATTATCCACCCAGCACAGATGGGGAACCGAAGCACGCGCCAGTTGAAGTGATTTAGCTGAAGGAAGGAAGTTTGTGACTGCTCCGTAAGGAATTGAATACAGTTTTTCCTAGTCCCAGTGTGGTCCCCTTCCCCAGACAATCCTTCTCATGCCAAGTGCTCCAGCATCAGATATGTTATTAGACAGCAAGACATCTGTGCTAATGATGCTTTAGTGACCCAGGCATGAGCACTGCAGAGCAAAACACTTGAGTAAAAGCCTGATCTGCAAAACCTGCAGCAGAGGAGCAAGGCAAGAGGGAAAAAACAGGGCTGGACTTAACACACTTTGAGTTCAGCATGAATCTGGCCAGGATCCAGCTCGAGAAAATATCACACAGTACGATTTTGAGCAAAGGTTGTTAATGAGACCACATGTAAACTGGGAGGACGGAGTGTGTGTACAAGAAAGCAGACCTAGGACTGAATATGCTTAATATGCTTTTCAGATTATTTTCCAGCAACCAGAGAATTGCTTTTCTCCTCACTACACAAATGGAGCACTGAAATGCAAAATAAAAGCCATTATCTATCCAATCAGTGTCTGGGTCACAGGAGTTTTAGTGTGGGCGAGTAACTGAAAAATTTCTAGCTATTACTGCCAAGAAAACTTTAAAATCTCACCGGAAACCAAAAATTGCACTAAGGATAAATAAAACCAAAAAGAGGGTCAAAAGACCCCCAAATGAAAACTTAACAATGGAACATTGATAACTTAAATGAAAGAGAATGCAGGCCTTTTTTGGCCTAGAAACATTTTAAAGATTCTCAGCACTTTAGAATGTGCTTGGGTGATCAGTTGATTGCCATAAAAAATTTGGGATCAGATCAGAAATATAGGAGGTAGAGGTAAGTGTAGGTACCATAGAGGAGTGCTGAAACAGTGACAAAGGCTTGTAAGAGCCCAGTGCAGGGAGCAGGATGCTGCTTTCTGAGGACACAAAGAATTGACACTTGTTGACAGCCTTCTCTGACAGTGAATTTTTAATAGTCCATCTATTGCAGCACCTGAGTCTGGGAGTCAGCTGGGAAAAACAGGGTTAAATGAGATATAAATATGAAGCAATGAATCAAAATGTTCATGTCTTGAGTGTAACAAATGATGTTCTGGCTAGAAAAAAGCTATAGGCAATGTGTGGAAATGAGCACAATTGTTTTCTGAAACTGTTATGGTGCAGTGAGGTGCTGCTATTGAACACTTGAGGGCTGGAGTGGCTGTTCTAATGTGAGAAGTGTCAATCTTGAAACACCTTATTTTTCCTGCAATGTCCATTTAAGTCTTAGTGGAGACTGCTCAGTTTTCTCAGTACTTTCAGCAAATGAATGATCTGTTTATGAAATACGCACAGATTAACCCCGCAGTGGGAAATTTTTTGGCTCATTTCTGCATGAGGCAAAACACATATGCTCAGAAGTACCAAAATATTTCAAGAAAATTTTTACAGAATTGGTCAGTTCTCAAATGTGACTCATAACAATTGTCTGTAATTGTTTTAATTTTCAAAACAGAAAGTAATCTGAAAGGATTTTTCATGATGAAAAAGTCTGATTTCTTTAAAAAAATGATTGAAAGTGTCCCTTAAAACAGGTTTTAATTTCTTTTTCAGTTTGTCAAATATTTTGGACACCATTTCATTAAAGATCAGGCCAAACCTGACTACTCACCACCACCAGAAAAATTAAAGCATGCAAACCTCTAAAACCTCAAATGGAAAGCCAGCATCCCACCTCACCCTCCCACATCCTCATTGCTCCCATGACTCCTGTAAAGCAGTGCTACCCTGCAATATGAGGAACTATCCAATGTCCAGTGGCAAAACTTCTCCCTTTCCCTTTGCTGTTCCACTGGTTGTCACCTTTCAGCTCAGGGCTCCACTTCTGGTGCTGCATTTTTCACAGGTTTGGTGAGAGCAGTCAGTGAGTTCCACCTTAAATCTGAAAGTGTGTTGGATGTATGAGGGAACCATCTCTCTAGCACTCCCTTCACTGAACAAAACAGGACTTTCCCTAGTGTTTCTTAGCAGAAAAGCCTTAGACTTACATGGTCATAGTCTTACTCACAGTCCTGAGGGACCCAGGACTTGTTTTTTATACCTTATATGTTCTTGCTGAGGTTTTTACACCTGTGAATTAGATAATTGCCCTAGACATTGTCGTTCAAAGAAAGCCCCTATTTGAAACAAAAGACTTAAAGCCCCCAGAAGGATTGTCAGGCAGCTCTGTGTGCCAGCATATTCCCCCAGCTTTCTTTCTCCTTTCCTGTTCTTTGTGTGCATTTATCTGCCTTTCTGGACACCCACAGGACTGTGCAGTCATGAACATCGCTGCTGGTGCAAGGAGGGGCAGTGGAGGGGAGAAGCAAGCCCCAGAGCTGACCCCCCAGGACAGGCAGCCTCATTTCTCCTGTGGTAGAGCCACGTGGGATGATCTAATACAGCCTCAACATGTGCAACATGCATTGTCTGTAGTTTAATGTGCTTTATTTAGGTCCAGGCAGCCAGAGAAGGGAAATGAGGCTCGATAAACAATAGAAAAACATAGACGTCTATAAACAGATTATTTCCTACTCCTGGGTTGTTCTGTGCCATTCCATGTTCCAGCAAAAGTGGAGGATTTTCATGGGAAGGCAAAACAACGGGTGTAGCATCATCACTGCTTGTGACCCACCTGCCTTTCCTTTGACACCTCTGCATTTTATTGCCCCTTCAGTCTCCAGATAGGAACCCAAGTGCCACTGCTCATATTTGGTTGTGCAGCTTACCTGATTACCTTGGACCCTGAGGGATGTGATCTACCCACATGTCTTAGTCCATGAAGAGGAGGAGCAGCCTGAAGCATTTTAGCAGCTGCTTCTATGAGGCTGAATGATGGCTTTTCAAATGAGCTTTTTTTTTTTGTCTTGCTTTTGGGCAATTAATTTACCTGTTTATAATTAAAGAAAAATTTCCTGTGCAAGCTGAGCTAATGAGTTCCTCCCATGGCTTCAGTAAAAACTATGTTATTTTGGCCTATAGAGAAAAGATGCTCTGCTCAGAACCTAGTCAGCACTGAGTAAGGATGGGCCTGGCACGGGGGTTGAGCAGGGGGTGTGAGGAGACAGGAGCAGGAGGTGTAGCAGACCTTTGGTCACACAACTCTCTAGCTGTCAGACCCAAGTCAGACCACCAACCTCAGTTTCTACATCTTTCCCTGCATGATGAACTGGTCCTGGAATGCTGCACTTTGCTGGCTTCTCCCACCTTCTCCAATCAACCCCTTGAGAACTTTCATTAAGGAGATTTAGGAAACTTGAATTTTTAGAATGAAAGAACAAAAGAGAGGTAGTGCAGTTTTAGGATTCAAGTCATTTGCAGTAAGTTAGCCCCTGACTTTGTAATAGAAATAATATGAAAGGCAACTGAGAATGGAGTCTTGTTATAATAAAGCTTTTTTTAGGAAATGCTTTGGCATAAAGTTGATCTGTTTGCTGCACTGCACTGTTTTGATCTTAAAGAAAATCCAGTAATTGAATCAAATCTACTTTTCCCTGCAGCTCATGGAGCTGCCTGCACGTTTTTGGTGCTTGGAAGAGGCCAACACAAGTACATGAGCACTTGAGTTGGACAACAATTCTGTGCTGTCAGTAATCCCAGCAAAAAGGCACCGAGAGATTAACAGAGAAATGTTTCCTGGCTGGTGCAGGCCTGCATGTGCCTGCTTCTCATTTCTGAGCAAGTCAAAGGAGGGATCACTTGCCTTTTATTCATGTCAGAGTCTACTGAAATCCAGCATTCCTGCATCCCACAGGGAGCCAGGGGCCAGTGCTCAAGCCTGGGTGGCTGATAGAGGAAAGAGCATGCAGAAAACCCCAGCAGCAAACCAGGGAGAGGGCTACTGTGAAAGGTACTTCAGGGCTTGCTGGTCTGTCCCTATCTTGCTATTTGTCAGTGAGACGACTGGATCTGCCAGGTTTCTGTTCAGCAGTTCTGATAGTAATTTTCAATATGTTCAGTAGGGCTGATGCTAGAGCTATCACATGTGCTCAACAGACATGTATGAGCATTGAAAGTTTCTGGAGGAGCCTGGGATTTTTTATTCCAAGAAAACGGCAAACTCGGAACATCCATTTCTTGAGTTTGTATCTGAAAGTCAGAAAATTACCCTATCTTCAAAAGAAGGTACTTATGTGTCTATACAGTCTTTAGACACAGAAAACACATCTTCAGATGTGCCATGTGGGTTCCTCTGGTCTGAGCCAGGTCTGACAGGCACATGGGCTGGGTGCAATATAAACATGCTCACAAATCACTGTGCATTTGATTATATGTTCCTCTTATTTCTTGCTCTTATTTATAATCACATTTCAGACCTTCAGGTCTGAAATAGAAGGGTTGCAGCATGAAATCCTATAGGTGGAAAAGCTGTCTATTGTCACTGATGTATTGTCATACATCAGGCAAGTATGGGGAACACTATTGCTGCAGGGAGAGATCCACCCCTAGGAAGCTTGGTGTGTCATTTCAATTCCACGTGCGCTCAGGGAAAGAGACACTGAAGGACAAGGAGCTCAGCTTTATTGTTTTTTAGTAAAGGATATTTCCCTGGCAGCAAAGGCTTGACTTGGAGGTTGGTGTTAGTACTGCTCAGTGTGCTGCAGAGGACTGTGCTGAGCAGACAGCCCTTCATCAGCAAGGTACCACATAGAAAGGACTCTTTGGAGCTGCTTCAGAGTAAACACTTGAGCCTCAGCTAAGTATTTACCACCAAAAGAAATACAAAATGAGGAAAGTGATGGATTTAAGTCCAGGAGCAGGGACCCTTTGCAGAAGTTGAGACAGGCCTTGAGTAACAGTGAGAGGACTGTAGGAATGTGGTCCTTGAAAGGTAAGTGCTGGACCATGGTGGATGGCACCAGTCTCTTAGGCCTTTGTACTGGGGGCTGAGTAACTCAACTTTGTCAGTGCTACCTCAAAGAAAGAGGTTCATTGCTTTTCTCCTGTAAGTACTGGAGGCTTCTGACTTTTCAGTCCCTATAAAAATTCAGTGCCTGTTAATAGGCAAGTGCTGTCTATCAAAGGTGACCAGAGCAGCCACAGAATGTGCACAAAGTGCCACAGCAGGGGCCCATCACTGGTGTTTATTAACTTGAGGAGGGACCTTACCCCCTCTCTCTCTTCTGTTCAATTCCAGTCCTCACTGCCAACAGCTCCTTGCATCTAACAAGAGCTTTGTGGTTGCCAAGGAGAACCCACCCCCCAAGAGAGGAGGAGAATGTGTGGAGAAGAAGTAGCAAAGACCATTATCATCATTTATACAGCAATGGGAGACTGGCAGCCAAGCGCTGTTGGCAGTAAAGCTTTCAGCTGCTCTGCGAAGATTGAGAGTGTTCTCCTAATGATTCCCAGACATCTACTTTGCTGCAGTTTCTTGGACTGATTCATTCTTTGGAATGCTTTCCCCCTCTGTTTTATGCCCTTCTGAAGACAGAGGCCAGTGGACTGGGCAGAAGGGGCACTATCAGAAACAGGGGTCTGGAGGGAACCTCATGCCCCAGGCATCCCATTTCTGGTGGAACTAGGGAGAGCACTGACTCCCTGGCCTGTTTCCAGCCTTTGTGCTAGAATCTCGAGTCATCCATCCATCCATCCATCCATCCATCCATCCATCCATCCATCCATCCATCCATCCTCACCCTGGATTTCTGCTAGGGCAGCTGCCTCTCTCCTGGTCTCCTCAGCCCCAGGTACTGCAGGCAGGAGAGGCAGCAGAAGGATTGCAGTGGAGGAGAGCTGATGCCTCCATTGTGAGCTGCCCTGCTGTGAGGAGAGCCTCATTCCCCATTTACCTATTGCAATGTCACAGCTCCCTGGGAATGACACAGCTGCTCATGGCCACCGAGAGCCAGGATGCTGTCCAATCCTCAAGCTGCTGATTATCCTTACTAGCTTTTTGTTTTTGAGGAACTGGGGCAAAGTTGAGAACACTACCCCCACTCTTCCCATAAATCTACAACTGGGAAGCAAGCACAGGAATCTTCATCCAAAAATGTGTAGCTCAGGCTCTTCACTAGCTGAGACAGGAGTGATGTGAAATTCCCCAAGCTGCATCAGGCTGGATGGAGCAGATGAACTCCAGTTTCAATGAAGGCAGGGAGATGGGGGAGGTGTAGAGATCCCAACACACAATGGAAAGGGCTCTGGAGAAAACTTTGTGGCTGTGGACTCTAAGCAGACTTTTTTTTGCTGTTGCATAAGTGTTTAAGCTGAGATATATATATATATATATATATATATATATATATATATATACTAGGGATTTTTGCTTTCAGTTAGCCACCTGGAAAGTGACATTATTTCCTTTGTCTCTTGTATTCCTGGGTGGGAAAACAAAGCCAGAAATTTCCCTGTGATAAGAACACAAGGCATATAAACCCTATTTCTTGGTCATACAGGAATGGACTCCTGTGCCCTTAGTGCAGTCTGTCTGGCTTTTTGCCAACACCACCAGCAGCCCAGTTTAACCCAGTGTCATGTTTCCCCTGTGAGGTGTTAAGTGGCCTCTGATGTTTTGGCCAGGACAAGAGCCCGTGGGACCATCTGGCTGCAGCAAGGGCTGGGTACAGATCCCACCAACAAGCATGGAGGGGGACACAGAGGATCCTGGAGGAAATGCTGCCTCATGGGTGGCTCTGTGCCCCTCTCAGGCCCTTGCAGCCAGCACCAGGTGGCAGGATGGTTATGGGAGCCAGCTGAGGCCACTCACCACCTTGGCAGCCCCCTTAGGGGTAAGGACAGGGCAGCCAGGATCAGGGGTCACAGAGAGCTCTGCCTCTGCGTGGTCTGACAGACAGATATTCCTGACTGGAGATGGCACTGGGGTGACTGCCAAAACTCTGTGGGAGAGGGGATGTCATTTGGGAAATAGTCTTCCTTCCAGCTGACATATTTGGGCTGGCAGTCAAGAATGTCAGCTGTCCCCAGGGCTCTTTTTAGCAGCTACTGTGGCCAAGAGAGGTGTGAAGACAGAGATGTGTAGGCTCAATAGATCAGAGACCCAGTCAGCTCCAATTACACCAGCCAGATGACATTAGAGATAACATAAAATAATATCAGGCCTATCGGCACAGCAGCTCTGCCAGAGGGGACATGCAGCATTCGGGAGAATGGGCTGGAACATCCTGTAGGTCATTTTGATCACAAGATTTTATTGGGTCAAAACCCATAGAAAGAAATCAGCCTTTCCTTCAGTTTTTCTGATGTTTGGGATACATTATGCAAAATTAAATCCCCCTTCAGCCTTATATCTTAATCTCAAACTGGTTTTGCTGCAATTGCTTTTCCTATATACTGGAAAGGTAGACTGTCACATGGCTCTGCAAACTCACAGACCATCCCTGAACTTCTTAAGGAGTCTTATACTCTAGAAAACATATACATATACACAAAGATCTTGGTTTATCTAGTGCAGAATCTCAGCCTTGAGAAGAGAGGTCTTAGCTTTACCCTCCATGAGGTTCAAGATATTTTTGTTATCTACAGATTTTCCACTGCCTCTTAAATACTACCAAATGTTTTATATCAATGTCTATTCAGTTTTAGAGAGTATGAGCAAGGCAGCACTGAGGAAAGTTCATATAACATGGCTCCTCATTTTCTGAAAATAGCCAGTAGGCACCAGTCCTTTTGGGAAAGACATTTTCCAAAGCAGGAGATAATGAAACTGCTCTAAGAAGGTCTCCTTATATGTCCTATTAAAGATTAGTCTCAATGTTGAAGCAGAGGTTTTAATAAACTCCTTAATATTTCATTATTTACAACATTGGATATGCTTGCTATCTACAGAGGAATTAATTTCTTTTAGGATCTTGCCAAGTTTTTTTTTTTTTTATTTATGTCTAGCAACATTATGAAAAATCAGTTTTGTATCTTGATCAGACATTGGTTAAAAAAGTGTTTCCTCTGATCCATTCTGAATTTTTATTTCCTTATTTTATCTTATGGATTAGCTTCTTATTCAAAAGCCTTTCAAAATCCTTTCACAAGCAACAGCTGCTCAACCCCAGGGTCCTGCAGGACAAGATGACTGGCCCTAGTGAAACCTATCTTCTTTGTGAAGAGCACTGTGAAAATTCACAAGTGAAGGATCAGATAGGAATGACTTTTACAGTCTGTAAGAGGGAACTGGCAGGAAAACAAGCTGTTCTATACCCATTGTCCTGGAAAGATGGAAATTTTTGTTAACCTGAAAGGAATTAAAACCAGTAACTGCAAATATTTAGGGTAACAATAACATCCCAAGAGAGGGAAAGTAGCTGTTGGGTGTTTTTTCTCTTAAAACATTGTACAGATTAAATAACACCAACTTAACCTAAAACGCTAATATGAAATTAATCTAGAATTGTAATGTAATAAAAAAGCTGATATGAATCAGAACAAGAGCTAAAAGAAACTCTGACACCATTGCAAACAAGTTTCTCTTTAAATTGACATGTTTTCACAACCCCTCCATCACTGCCTCCCTTCTTCCTCCCCTTCCTCCTTTCTCTGAACCAACCAGAAATTTTTCTGCCAAGCATTTTGCAGACAGCCACACTCTCTAGAGAAGGAAAACATTTTAGTGAGAGCCAGCTTCATTTACAAGCAAGAGCTGGATAGACTATCCTCATCTATATCTGCTGTGACTGGCTCATGAAATGAGGCAATATTACCTAATTTGCACAGCCTTCCCAGGTCATTTCTGCCCTGGGCAGCAGTGTGTAGGTGATTACTGTGGTATGAAGTAACATGGAGATAACATGGTGTGTCATTCAAGCAGCTGAGAATCCACTCTGAACAGGTTTGGCAGCCCCTCTGTTCCCATCAGCACAAGACTAAAGCCTTCCCCATTCTCAAAATCCTTGCATAAATTTAATTTAAACCAGATGTATTCACATTGACATCCAGCTGTCACTCCAGACCCTGTAACATCCCCTGTAGGTGCAGTTCCTCATCTGAGCAAATTACTGAAGGCCTTATCTCTATTTTACTCTTCTGTTGGTGTTTAAAAGTGTTACTGAAACCCACATCATGATTCTCTCCTTCCTCCTCTGCCTGTTGCTGCCTCTGACAAGGTTCTGCTCTGGGACCTGCTTCTGAAAATCTCTTGGCAGTTCATGAAGAGTGAGGGGACCATAGTCTATGGAGTAAATCTCCTTCTGTACTTTGTTGGAAAAAGGTCTTGGTGACTACATAGCCTTGAGCTAGAGATGCCTCCCCTGGGTGACAGCCATAGGAAGGCCAAAAAAGTGCTCTGACCATGGTACATGTGGCTGTCCTTCTCAGTGATGATTTTCCTACAGGACATCCAGGCAGTTCCAAATTCATAGAGCATTGTCATCTGCTCCATGGTCCCTGTGCCAGACCAACAGACCAAGTCCGGAGAGCTGAGCCTGACCTAGGAGGGAAATGGACAGCCCCAAAACAAAAATGGGCTCTCAGGAAAGGTGCCATCATTACCTTTACCTGGTCTATCTCCCTGCCCTCTGGCAGCACGAGGTACTTTCGTGCAATGTCATTTTTTACGAATATTCCTCTAAACCCTTGAGACTCTTCAGCAAAGGAGATCCTGCAATGACCCCAGACAAATCCTTCTTGCTGTGTCAGTAACCATGGCCCTCAAAGATTTCCGAATATCAAACTTAAAATCCCTTTACTGCATGCTAAGAATATTATAAGCCTCTAACTTTTGGCTGCCATTGGGCTCTTACTGACCCCCAAGGTGCTGACAGAGGGGCACAAAGAGGCCAGGCTGGGGACCCTAATCAGGAGCACTCATTACTGACGCCACAGTGAAAGGGTTTTCTCTTTGTTGTTGTTTCTGGCACAGAACAGCAGGGCAGGCGGGGGCCATGCAATGCCCTTGAGCATTGGGCGATTCCTTACCCATACCAGTGGGAGAGGTACAGGGATCAGGAGTCAGACACAAGCCTTTGTCTCTTACCTGCCCCAGAGGGTCAAGTTTCCTTCCACTTCATAAGTATTTATTGTTTCAGATGAAGGATGGTAGGGGGTCACAGGGGAGGGGGAACAGTGAGATAATAAAGGATAATATTGCTTCCAAAAGTGTGTCTGGTTTTTGCTACAGTACTAGCTACTCTAATAAAAGATGTTATCTCTCCCTACAAACCTTGACTGGCCTATATCCTTTCATCACGGCTTCAACAATGTTACTACTGCAATAAAAATATTTGCAGGGGAAAAAGTGCCTCTGATTCTTTAGTAATGGGTTGCATCAGCAACTGGAAGGCAAACCTCCCCAGGGAAATATTCCTCCACAGCCCTTTCAGGCAACACTATTCCCAAAGGAAACACAGCCAGTCTGCTGAGCACTGGACTAGAGAAGCAACAGTGAAGTCGTGATTTTGCTTCCTGTTGTTGTACCTCTTGTGTTGTCATAAGAAAGGAAGAAGGAGCTGAAGGGCAGAGAGGAGCTCGGGGAGTTTTCAGTATTAGCCCCAGCCCTTGTCCGCTGGGTCTGTAATGGGCTGCTCGTGGAGCCACAGCCTAACCAGGTATCTGAGCATGTGGGCTGTCGGGGGATGGATGAATTGGCTTCTGCAAAGGAATCCCTTGGGAAGGGGACATCCTCAGTGGCTTGCTGCTGGGCACTCTGCAGAGCTGCCCTTCCCTGCAGTCAGAAGTGGCCATGAGGCCATTACAGCTGTAGCTGACGGGCCAACTTGTAGCCACACAGGCTTGGAGCTCAAGAGACCTCTGACCAGCCTTGTCAGGTTAGCCGTGGTGGGGATTGTGTTTCATGGTTTAAGCAGCAAACAGGAACTTCAGGCCTGACATTAGAGCCTTTCAAACACCTCTGGAGTCTGCAGTTCCTCTGTGGTTTCTACTGACCCCATAGCACTTCCTTTGCCAGTTTAAAGTTGGAGAAGGGCTGGAGACAGAATTTGCCCATCTATGGGGCAGGATTGTATTCATCTCTCCTTTGCTCCGAAAAGGGAAGAAATTAGGATATACAAACAGCACAAACTCAAGTGAAGTGGATTCTGAGTGTCTCAAAGGTTTGGCTGCAACCATAGTTTCCTGGAAAATGCTGCACTAGGGAAGCACTGAAAGTGGCAGGGCTGTATTGGGTTTGGCTTAAAGAAGTGAACTGAGAAGGTTTCAAAATATTAAGGGCAAATATGTTTTCATTCCCCGTTCTAAAGCAAACTTGGGACCATGGAGACTAGTGTTTCATTCTTTAAGGAAAAAAAAGTGCCAGAAATTTAATGAATCATCGCTTCTGGGCAGAGAAAGTGCAGTATGACTGGGGGTCAGCACATTTATAAAAAAAAGGTGTATTTTTCAATTTGGGATGACACCAAGTCTTTTAGCAGCTGTAGCAGAAGGTCAGTTATTCACAAAGAGCCTCTTCCTTCTTCTTTGCCTTGAGTTCCCAGTGCTATTCCAATGGACAGAGCAAATCTCGCTTGAAGAAAAGACAACAGTTGATGCATGCTTAACATCCTGGGTGCTTGGAGGCAAAGAGCCAGTCACACATATCAGCTCTGAACAGAGAGTCAGAAACCCATGTACAAAACTTCTGAGGACAAAACTCTTTCCCACAAGATCATGGTGAGAAGATTTCAAGTCTGAACCCAGCTGTCACTGTTCTGACTTAAATGTCCTTACACAGACCTTTTAACTCAAGATTTTTTTCCCAGTAGAGAGGTTTCACCCCTCGGATATAAGGCCATTGACCAACCCTTTCCAGTCAGGAAGCTCCAGTCATCTGTTTGCAGCTATCTAATGATAGAGAGGAAGGGGACATTTTAATTAAAACGTTTGAACTCAATTTGAACTCCACAAAGCCTGGTGAGGTTCATGATGCCGGCTCAGGTGCTGTTCAGTTTACAGAGCAAATGCCAAAAGGAAGTGAGAGAGAGAGAGGGAGACGGAGAGAAAGATCCTAATAAGGACTGTGTAGACAGTAGTCTGAATCCCTTGAAGGCACCCTGGTGGGCCATCATAGCTTTGGGTGACTTATCTCTTCCTGACACATGCTGGAAGCTGCTCATATGCTACATTTTATTTTTAAAATTGAATCATCCTTAAAAATGAAATAGATCTAAGTGATTGGTGCAAGGGGAGTGGAAGATGGAAACAATTTATAAATGGGTTTAAGTGCCAAGTTACTCCAAATTTCAGAACAAATGTTTCTTCAAATGTTCCCAAAAATATGTTTACAGAACCAGGTTCTCACCTGGAAGGATGCGAGGGCTTGCTGGGGTCCTTGACCTTTACCAAAGGTTTTCTAAAACTCTTTGGTGCTGTCAGGCTTTGAAATGGGGGCATTCATCCGGGAAGGCCAGAACATGGTGACACAAACAGACTTCACGTTTTGCTGATGGGGCCTCTCCCACAACACACCACTGATTTACACCCAGAAGAAAACGACACAGCTCCTTCCTAAGAGCAGCCAGGACACCTGACACCATCTTCAGCCCTAAAACCTGACTTACTAAAAATCCTGGTAGAAGGAAATGGAGCAATTGCAAAGCTGAAAACCAGCATCAGTGCAAGAAAACTCAGGCCTGCAGTAATGCAATAGTCCTCATTTTGCAAAGTATTGCTGGGCCTGAGTCATTGTCCTCCCAAGTCCTGCAGCCTGAAGTGAAAAATCGACATACCTTCACCCGCCTGTCTGTAACAGCGTATTAAACTACTTCATTTGGACCCAGAAGGGGAACCTGTTCCTCATGCTTGACAGCGGGTCAGACTATAGTTTTTCACATAAGGAATTTATTACTTCACAGATACAATTAACCAAATAAAAGGCTTCCTAAGAAAGTGTCTGTTGTCTGTAGTAACGTCTGGAAAAATGTATATTGCACTGGAAGCCTGATGCAATATTTAAAGGGAAATCTAAGCAGGGACCTCCCTTCTCTGTTGTACAGAAACACTCTTGTTTCTATAGGATCTCTCACAATGTAAGGTGGGAAGGGAATCAGGACCACAGGGTTCATTTAAAATGGGTCTTTACCAACATCAACATGTAAGGTGCCAAATGCGCTGCTCCCTAACTCATTCCCACCTGCCTGGGTCCAACTGATGGTAATGGAAATTAGGTTTAATCTGTGGAAACCCCATGAGAAACATCAGTGTGCCCAAAACATGCCAGGAACACAAGCAGCTAATTTTATTTCTGAATGAAACTCGGCTCAAGAGGGAAACCAGCACAAGATTTTTATACGTGTCTGAGCTACTGACTGCCAAAGCTGCATCATTTTACTGAACCACATCTGCATGTATGCAGATGATATGGCTGTGAGACTGAGGTAAAGCGGTACTGAGCCTTGCCTGAGCTTTCCCAGGGGTGCTCAGGTAGGGCCACCTCAGCTTCATCACTCAGCTTGTATCAGTGAAATGGCCCCAGCTGCCAAAACAAATCAGGTTTTACCTAGGCTGCCAGCATAAACCTGCCCATGTGCAGTGGCAGGGGAGTGAAGCAGGAGCACCAGGAGCTCCTCAGGCACATTTTGCCTGCAGACAAAATATTAACAGCTCACTCCTGAAGAGCACAAAACAGGGAAGTCTGTGCAGCCAGCCTCAGAGGAGGCTCTGATCTCCTGCTGGATGTTCCCTGGCCTGCAGATGAAGGAGGACTTCTTACTGGCAAGACAGGGTGATCCAGTTGCACAATACAGACTGAAAATGGCTTATTATCAAATGGCCTGTGACCCTGTGCAGGAGCAGTCAGGGCAGTGTGGGCAATCTGAGCTCAGGCCTTGTGAGTGACTAGGCTGGACAGGCCTGCGCTGTGCCATGCCTGTTAATAGATGGAGTAACTGTGTTTCTTAGGGCTAGAACATGTCCCTCAGCTAGGAGGTGTGATTTGCAAGAACTGAAATGCATCTCCAGTATATTTAGTTGGATTCACAGCAGCATACATGGACTCCAGACCTGCAATGTCTGAGAGCATAGGATCTATGGTGTATTTGAAACATCCTGAAGTAAGCTTTATTTGAAGGACAGCAAAGTTCTATTACCTACTGCCTGAAGTCTGGAGAGTGGCAGTGATAGTTTATGCATGGTGACAGTCTCCTGCAGCCACATCTGCCCTCCCTCTGTGTCCAGCCTCACCTGCTCATTTCCTTAAGCTTTGGGCTTGGATTCATGTTTAAGCCTAGACACTGCCTTCTGCCAAACTTCACTGGCTCTTCGAGCAGTGTAGGGTTTTCTGGTTTATTTGTTAAAAAGTTTATCAAGAGAAGCATTAGAATGAGATCTGGGTGCCACTGAAGTCAGTGATTAAACTGCAAATGACTTAACAGGGCCAAGGCTGCAACCTGTAGGATTCATTTGCAGTACCAGTAATGAATACCAGGCACTGACTTTGAAGCCACTTTGTGCACTGATGATATAGAACCCCAGAAAAAGCCTCCACTAGTAAGTAAAAGCCCTCAAATTCCTGAGAAAGGTTGTGATCATTAATCAAAAGCTTTGTTACGTCCACATAAGAATGGAGATATATTGAATCCATGAGCTAATCTGGTATTTGAAGTTAATTAATTACATCTCCCTATAAATGTCAGCGGATCCAGGACTCATGCCAATATCCTGGGGAAAGAGGGAATATGGCTGCATTGCTTTCTTCCCCTTTTGTTGAAAGAAAACAACAGATTTTTAAATTAGATGTCACATATTTGTTAGATATATTGTGTAGCTTGCTTTTCTCCCTCTCCCTGCTATTAACTACCTCTCCCAGAAGTTTAAAGTTTGATTCAAGACACAAATATCCTGAAAGCAATAAATGAGTAACAATGAAGAAATCACATACCTGAGACCCATGGAACAAATTAGGCTTTTGTTATGCTGGGGCAATCCCAGTAAGGCAGGGGGCAGAACTTGGCCATATATCTGAAATCAAGTAGTTGAATCTACAGTATTAGAAGTTGGCTCAGCATGAACATGTTTCTTAAAGCAATTATAGACATGCCAAAGGAAATGTCCAGGGCTAGCCAAGATAATCAGCAATGTTCCTTGAGCCAACATCCCATATTCTCCTAAGATAAACTTAAACATTTCTATTTATTGTTTCCTGAGTCTCTTGATAGTCCCTATCAAAAGGTAAGAAGAATTAGAGGAAAGGACTAGAAAACAACTGCATAACAGTTGCAAGGGCAGCATTTTGAAACTGGATTGTTCAGTACAGTCTGTACCAGCCTGTAGTGAAAATGTTTTGAAATATATCAGAAAAACCACATTCACCAAGAGGCATTGGGCAGTGGACTTTGGGCTTCAGGACAGAAGTTTTTGAGGACATCCTATAAGCCATTGCAAAGGCCTAGAGAAGTGTGGGAACAGCACCTCTTTTCTGCCACTGTTCACAGAAAGCTGAGCAGAACAGATGCTTTTGCTGAATGGAAGTCAACGCCTCTGGCTCCATCTGAGCTGAATGACAAACAGAAGGGCACAGAAGGATTTGTCCATGTCCTGTAAGTGCACCCAATTAGCTTTTTCTCTACATCTGCCCTGGTCCACTGCTGAAAGTGAAGAACATTGCAAGCTGGAGACACAGAACATCTGTAATCAGGGAATACAGAAGGACAGACCTGGCAGCACATGTGAATCTGCTGGTATACAAGGAGGCACGACATAGGTTCCCCTTGGTTTCTAAAAGAAAATTGCCTCACTACAAAACTGCAAGCAGTGATGTGTGTGGCACAAACCCAGCTGTACCAGTGCTGCTGTCTTCCAGATGAGGCACTAAATCACTCACAGTTATTAAAATGCCATGGCAACTTCTGCAAGTGCAGAAATGCCCAGCGTAACCCTGTGGCCAGATTCCAGGCTTACAATGCTTCACTCTCCCTGCTCCTTCACCTTCCTGCTCTCAGTAGCACCTCTCCCCTCCAACAGTGCTCCTGAGGCTGCACATCGAGCACCAGCCATGCCCAGGACCCTACCGGCCCCGCAAAGCCAGGCTTTACCTGACCATAGGCAGCCAGTGCAGCCCTTTGCAAGGATCACTTACATTCCCTTTCCCTTTGTAGGTTCATGAGTCCAGTGAGCCCAAAAACCCATAAAAAATAGGCATTCCAGAGGAAGTGTCCCCTCGTGGACAGGAAGCTTTCCTATGCTAACTGCACCTTCCCTAAGGTGGTTTTAAGCCCTGACAGCCTGGCATGAAAGTAGCATGCACTTGCTGGCCTGAGCTCACAGTGCCATGTGAAACAATAAACAGTAGAGTTCACTGAGAGCAGAGCTGTCTCAGGCAGGTCCATCACCTGCTCCCTGCCAGGCCATCACAGTGCTGGGCCACTGTCCCCCTCCCAGTACTCTGCATCCTTTGGGAAAGCCAGCCACCAAAAGGTCTCCACTGTGAGCTCAGGAATTTTGCTGCCTGTTAGCTTTTCTAATGTTAGCTTCATCTTTCTGCTGCAAGAGCAAGAATAATTTTATGCCCATGTTGAGTAACTCTTCTCTTGAGTGGTGTCTGAGCTAACACCAGGGTGCCATGTACTATTTGAGTGTCTACAAGTGTTTGTACAGAATGTGTATAATGGTTTGTGGTCCCTCTTATTTTTGAGTCAAACAGATGAGGTTTTTCAGCCTTGGAAACAACACTGCTTGCTTATATCCAAAGAATTCTTATCCCAGACTTACTGCTAGCTGTGGCTTGATGCCTGTGGCTGAAGTTGGCTTGGGCAGACCCAAGGGACAGGACTGGCTGTGGCTGCCTCACAGAGAGTGACCGAGCTGCCTCCAGCTCTCCTGGGGACACTGTAATCCGTCAGGAACTCCAAGAACACAACTGATATTTCCTTTGCCTCCCCCATCCTTTATTCCTGGTTCCTTCTGTCCTTGCACTGCATTTACACTGGGGCTGTGGTGCAATAGGGAAGCAATACCATAAAACCTCCAAGAGCAATTTTGGAAACAAAATATCCATAAAAGAATTTAGAGCCCCAGATGCAAAAGATTGGTTCAGTGAAAACCCAGTTCACTGACAAGTAGCACCAAAACCAGAACAGATGTCCTCTGTGCATCATCTCCTGAAAAGGGAAAGATCATTGTTAAATTCCATACCCTGGTCATTATATGACCTGTGTGCCCCTGTGTGTCTGTGGAAACTGCTAAGCAGGTGATGAACAATTCCAATTCTATTTTTTGTTTCTTTTTTTTTTTTTTTTTTTTTTTTTTTTTTTTTTTTTGGCTGAAGACAGCAGTTGCCCACCACAGGAGACACAGACCCACAGGATTGCAGGAAGTCACTGAAAATGGATCTGTCCCAAACAATATGTCAATACTATCAATCATCTTCGTGCTTATCAAGCATTGTTTGTTGATTCAACATGCAATGTAATGAGCCTAAACTAAGACTTTCTGAACATCACTTAGTGAAATATGAAAACCAAGGCCATGCACAGCTCCTGGGGTGGCCATCAGCAGCCCCAGCTCAGGTGTTCCTCTCTGATGGGAACTTATTGCTAGAGTGGAAAGTTTTTGCTTCTGTGTCCTGCACATTGCAGTCCCCAAGTGATGCTGCTACACACAAATTGAGGCCCTGAAGGCATTTCTTTTCTCTACTGAGCAGTAAATTATAAAATAAAATAAACTGACCCATAATATGAGTTCCTCTCTCCAAATTAAATAACACAGAAAACAGTGCTCGTCAATCAGACCACACACACAAAACTCTTGGCTTTTTTGTTTTGTCTTGCAAATTAAATGCATTTGGCCTATATAATATCTGGAAGCCTAGCAGCGATCTCTATGGTCAGACTGCAGCAGGTTTATAACAGGTATGGCTCAGTAAATTCCATAGCTTGTCCTTTTTAAAGAACTGATACGGCTTTTTGTAGTAGCATTAGTTCTGGTTTTTAGTCAATAAATCCCATTTGCTGACTTTGTTCATGGATCCTCTGCTCAAAGGAATAGGAACAATGAAGCAGAAATACCACACACACATACACACATTTGTAGGCAACTGTGGGATGGGGCAGCAAGATGATAAGACTGAGAGTGACTGTACAGGACTGTACCATGAACAGAAATATTTTCTTGACTCATTAGAAGATATCAGCACCCAGGAAAAAATGCCTGGCGAAAACAAGGAAAGGGTCACTGTGTTCTGCTATACTCCTCCTGTCAGAAAAAAAAAAAGAAAAAAAGAAAAAAGAGAAAATATTCCACCTTTCAATTAGCTGAAAACTACAAAAGACTCGTGGTTGTGTTGAGTGTTTTTATGTAAGTTGTCTAATGCGTAGGAGCAGAGTGGAGTGTGTGCAACGCTGGATCTGGTCAAAAGTGCAAAATTGAAAAATTCTCCTGACAGAAAACTCAGCCTTATCAAAACCAGAAGCTTTCTGAAGATATCAAATGTTAGGAAAGTTAAATTTTCCAGATGGAAACTGAGAAGAGAAACTGTATGTTGGAAAACCATGTTAGTGCTAATTTTTGAGAGACATATGTGTTTCTGGCCCCATATCTGGAACTTGAGCTTTAACTGGAGCAAAAGTTTAGAGCAGGCAGAGTTTCACTTTTCCTCCTTCTCCACACTTTTGGTCTCTTCCCTCCTTCCTTCTCCACTCAAAGAGGACAAAGAGCACAAAAGAGTGAAGATGGGAAGAACTCATTTGTAAATATACCTACTGTTTCCTAGAAAGAGAGACTCAGAAGACAGGGAAGTGTCTGCACAAAGAGCATTACTAGACAGCTAGCAGAGACACATCTAAGTAGCAGAAATGTTAAAGAAAGGCTGGAGGCCCCTGAAGTCACAGAAATAAAAGAGAATTTCATGACTGGTCTGATCACAAAATTGGGTAAATAAATAAATGCTGTGGATCTCCTGATTAAGAGGACCTAGAAGTTGTTTATTTTCAGACCACCTTCTAAAGTGAAAAGCAGGTGCGCATTTCTGTGAGAAAGCTGCAAAAATTTGAAAGATGGAATATTTCAAGAGGAGACTTTTGCTCAGGACATAAGTGGGGTAGCAGTGAGGGAAGAAGGACACAGACTTCCATCCTGGCTCTGCTGCTCAAGCTTCGCTGTCCAGATCAAAATCACTGGCATAGGACTATCTGGAGCTGGTACATGCACAAGCTCCATCATTTACAGATTTCACTAAAAGAAACACAAATGAAACATGACAGGTTAATGCCAGTCCATCTTATGATGAATATTGTAAGCCTCACTCACTCAATTGGACACAGCATGATATCAGTGAAAGACATCCCACCTTTCACTGCAGCCCTCTGGCCAAAATAGCCTGTGTTGGGCTCAGGAACATGCAATAAAATAGAATGGGATTGTTCTTTTTTAAATAGCACCAGAATGAACTTTAAGTTTTAATAAAACAAACAATTGCTAATGGTCCTTCCCCACTTTCAGTCCCTTTGGCCTTTTTTATCCCTTTTCCTTCTAGGTCCTAGACATTTTACAAACACTTGTAAATAACCATACCCAGGCCAAACAGAGAGTCATTCTTCATTCTAAACAGGACGTCAGGGATAGTGAAAAAACAATGTTTGTGGCTGGAATGCATTGTACAAAGGTGGAGGGAACAGAGGATATTTCTGTGTCTGGAAACAGAAGAAGAGTGTTTGTTTATAATGCAACATGTTAGAGACCAGAGTAGATAATAACATTCTAAACAGAAGAACTCATGCTCCACCAAATCTGAAATAAACTTTGAAAAGATGTCTCAGTGAACTCTGTCTCCTTCTGGGCCCCTCACTGTACCATGAGGTCAGAGCTGCAGGAATGGATCACTTCACATCATTTGCTCAGTCAGTCACTGGGAGAGTATGAGTGATGCACATACTGGGACCTGATGTGATCAGGAATAGCAGATCTCATCTGGGCCTTTCAGGAGAAGCTAATATGCCATTGCTGAGCTCTGTGTGCTCTGATCATGCATTTCTAATAGAGTATGCACAATCATCAGCCTGCCTTGCAGGAAATCTATGTAGAAATGTAAGATTTTTGAAATTTTCCAAGAGATTTGGGGATCTTGATTCCAAGTGTGACTTCAGGTATTTCATTCCACAGAGTGTGAAGTCTCGTTAAAATTGATAAGCTCTGTTTTCTTAAGTACATTACAAATTGCAGTAAATTGCAGTCATTAGAGCTATATTAACAGGGCTTTTCCAAAAAAACATTTCTGCATCTTTCAGAAAAACATAGTGAAAAGACATAGGACATAGTGAAAGAATTTCTGTGGATTAACCTGAAACACTTTGATCACCTTGAAGCATTTAAGAAGCTATGTTGAGCTCTTCTGATGCAGTCCATTTTACTTCCTGGCAACATATGATTTTGAAACAAAACAAAGAAAAATTACAACTTTCCAGCAGTATGGCTCATTGTTTTAAAAGTTAGTTGCTTGTTACTTTTGGATGAAAAATGAAAGCAAGCTGAGTTTTGTTCCTGCTTCATTATTGGGTATTTTTCCCTGGAACTCTATTTAACAACAAATATAGTAAATCCATTGTTTTTAGACCAACAGATGAGCAGTTACTCCATTTATCAGAGTGAACTGAAGTATTTTGAGCAGAGCATCCCTCCACCCCCACACTTTCTCTTATCAAAAACGGCTCTGTTTCAACATCATAAACATTTTCCATTTGAATGGATCACTTCCAGTGGAATTTTCCACAGAAGTCACTAAAGGAGGAGCAGAAGACCCGTGTGACTTTGCCCAAAGCTGTCACGATGCCGGGTGCCTGCAGCGTGCCGCGGGTTCCGTGCGGGCTCGGCCGTGCAATCCTGCCCTGCGTGGCACGACCCACGGTGGCACCGGGTGGCCACGGGGCCTCAGGGACCATGGGGCACCACAGGCGCTTGTGGGGAAAGGGTGTGCCAAGAATAAGGTCAAACCAAAAACTGGAGGCAGCTTTTCAGCATTTCTAAACCCATGGTTTTCTTTAAAAAATAAACTCTGTTAAATTTTATTTCAACTGCTTGTCCCAAATGTTTGTTTGTCCTTAGTGATGAAATTACATTTTTCCCATGGGAAGAACATTATATTTTTCTGTACCCTTAAATGTCAGTCACTCCACTGCCCTAAACTTCATTGAACAACCATAAGCATAGCTTTTTTTCTTTTTTAGTGTGCTTAATTTTCTACACATCTGCTTCATTCCTACCCACACCATAGCAGTGCATATCAAACTGAAATAAGATGGTTTAGTTTGACAAAAACCAACTGAAGTCACCAAATAAAAAATGTATGGGAAGTAAGGGAAAGTTTAGACATCAAAGAATGACCATTTTCTGTCTTTTAGGGCTACTTTTAAGAGCTTTGCAAGCAGAAAATCTCTGATCACTTTGACAGTCTTACTTTAAGCTGTTATAGCTCAGATTCACATGGCCCATATTCCATCTGATTTCTCAGGTTTTAGTGGTTTTCCTACCAGCTTTCTCTGATCCTTGTGAAGTACTTTGTCTATAGAAACCTGAGGGCTGAGAAGCTTGGGTGGAATTTGGGGAGAAATCTTCAGTTAATTAACGATTTCTTTGGAATTTCTGCTTTCCCCTGTATTCTTTCTTTCTGATTCCTCCTGGTAGGCTAGAAATCTGAAACATCTTACTCCTGCTTGGAAGATAACTTGCAGTTCTTTTTGATAAATAATTGCTATTTTCTACCGAAACATCAAGCTAATTTATTGAAGATTGCCATAAAAACCCTGATCCTACTTTCTGTTCACTGCTTTCCCTGGAAAAAGGGAGGATGACCTGATGGCAGCAGTAGTCTTCAATGTCCTGAAAGTTGTGTGCCACTGGCCATGGGGAAGGGAGAGCCTTTGCCAGGGGCAGGAGCGGGGCACACTGCACATGGTTCATGGAGCCAACCTTTCCCATGATGGAACACAGACAACATCCATGCTGTGCTTGTGATTCTCCTCCCCTGACATCCTTGCATGGAGTCAAGGGGGGAAGGAGCAGAGCCCTTCATTTAGCACCCTGAACTCCTGAATGGAAGGACGGGGGTAGGGAATTCCTAAGAGGAACAGAATGCTGTTATTTTTGGCCTTCTCAGAAATTTCCACAAAGAGAACAACTTTCAGCTGAGTAAGCGTCAGGAGCTCAAATAGGAGGCCTGACTCCAAAACAGACTTCTCAAAACGTTCACTTCTCAGGTTATTAAGTTTGGTCTTTGCCCTCTTGAGACCCATGAAATGAATCAATGTCTCCTGCCAACCACCAAGGGATTTGCTGTCTTCATGCCTCATTGAGACATCAAAAACTAACCAGTGAGGTGAGAGTTTCTCAGTCATGGATTGCACAATGCTCCAAACACTAATGCTCTGTGTAAAGAAATAATATCCTGAAGGCAGATCTCTTCACACTGATGTTGTTACATTTTCTAGCCACTATTGCTCTTTAATATCCCAGTTTATACTTAAAGGTCAGTGCATGTAAATGCTGTTGTGCCTGCAAAATACCATATGCAGGCAGCTGCATTTTGGTAGGAGCTGTGTGAAAATGCCAAAATCCCCAGCTGGTACAGATAGTGTATGGATTAAATCCTCTAAAAATGCCAAAATTATACACAAGGATAGACTACTGCCATTGGTGTAACTGTGGGACAGTTTGGTTAAAAATGAAGTCCCAAACTTTCCCTTGGGTATTCTCAAAATTTTTCCCTTTGGGAAAAAGTTACTTAGCCCTCATACCATGAGAACTGTGGAGGAAAAATCAAATTAGTGTTAATATATCTCTTGAAACTTAATGATGAAGAAGTTCTGTCAACAATTTATCTTTCTGCAATTTGTGAATCTGAAGTAAGTTGGTACCACTGTTCACATACAGTGAAAAACAGTCTACACAGGCTGCACAAAGCCAAAGTTACCTTCCAATATGCATATTAACATGCTAAAGGTTGCTCTGAAGAAGTCATTAGATCAGCAAATTAGTGATAGAATTGTGATTAAGAGCAGCTGGAAATAGACCAGAGGTTAACTGGGAATTTCCTGCTCCACATCAAGGACTGCAAGTTTAAGAGAATTTGATTTAGTCCCTTTCATGAGCTTAGCAGAGCCAGGCAACCTTTCAGAGAGAGGTGATGTACTATGCACAATTAAACCACTGGACCCTTTCCATTAACTTTAAAAGCTATTGGAAAGCACTCTGTATGGATTGGTTTTCCATGGCAATTCTGCAGTGCTCTCTCATCTGTGTGTGTAGAACAGATATATTTTCCTCAGGAAACTTGTTGGCATGAAACTCTGGCCCAGGATAGCTCCAGGAACTAAATCTAGAAGCCTCTGAGAGTTGTTAGCAGCCCATAATTTCAGTCTTATATCTCACACTTATCACTTATTACTTCCTTCAGAACAGAGACTAGATTTTTAACTTGGACTTGCTTCAGAACAGTCCTGTTCCCCCAGTGTAGCAAACATCCTCCAGCACCACTAGAATCTCCTAGCAGACACTCTTGAAACACCATCCTAATTTACAGCCTCTACCGCAGCGATCAGTGGCTCCACATTCAAGTACAAACATTTGAGTATTACAAGTTGCTGTCTCGAGTATCAGCAAGTGGGCATTAGCAATGAAGGAAATGACTACACACTACTTGGTCTCTCATTACTTTCAGACATCATGTACAAAGACGCTGAGGAAAACCATGAAATGGTTAAGCTGCTTTTTGCTTGCACTGTCATGGCAATCTACATTTTTCTGTTAATTTCCAGAAAATAATCTACATTTTTTTCTGGTCATCCCCCCTTCTACACAACAGCACCTGATAAGCTCGAGTTTTGGGTCAAACTTAAATCTATCTGACTGATCCCACAGTGGGATTCACCAACTCATCAGGCTGTGCAGCAATAGTTATCTGGCACTTTGGGATGGTGCTAAGTCTATGGGCAGAGAACAGCAGGAAAGGCTCCCAAGCATAGCCATGTCTGAAAAGTCTCATTAATCTGCCAGTGACAGGGAAACAAATAAGCTTTAAATACTGCTGACCCCATACTGGGAATATCTGGGGAACTATACAGAATGTCTGGTGGAATCAGGGTTTTGTCCAAGCAAGCCTACAGGTACAACAGGGTTTTTTCATTAAAGTATAAACTCCACTTTCTGCAGAATTAAAGAAACGCATGTTTTTGTTAAAAATTCTCTGTGCAAAAGTGGTTTGTTTGGTTGAAAATGAAACACTGCCAATGCTCATTCCATCTCTGCTGCATCTCATGCAGAAGACAAGGATGTGTGGAATTGGTCATATATCCAGCATTTTCTATGGTAAGGTCATGATGCATTCCCATGTTCCTGAACAAAGGGCTGGCTGGTCCTTCCTGGGAGCCCCCTCCTGAAGCCATGACCAATACACCTCTGAAACCCAGCATTTGGGAGGCATTTGGAAAAAGGAGACAGCAGAACTATGGCTCCTGGAAATCTTTGCAACACACACCACACATACGTTTGTTGTTTTCTTCCAGAATGTTTCAAGGTTTCATATAAGCAAAACCTGAAGCCTACCTCTCTTTTCTACATATTGGCAGGAACTATGAAATACTTTTTGTCACTGATGCAGCATGTCCAACAATAAAATGCTGATCTTAATACAGTCACTTTTATACACAGGTTTGACATTCAGTTTTGAAACATTTTAGTTGCAGCTTTCCTTACAGAGTAATTTATTCAGTATAGATCAACAATCTGGAAACAGAAGTACTGTGGGTCCTTAAACCTGGTCCTTTCCTTAGCCTGGAAAGGCGGAGGAGATGTCTTAAGCTGTTAGATGCAGATAAATAATGATTGCTGACCTCAGAAAGTTGTGTGAAACTCCCTTTTCCCCCATGTCCCATTTCTGTTCTAGGAAATAAAGAGTGGACAGAGATCCCAGTCTATTGGATGTGAAGCCCATCTTTCCCATCAGCATTCTTTGTGTGCTCACTGAGCCCTCCTCTCCCAGCGTGCTGGCTTGAGGCCGACTCCTCAACATGAAGCACTGAACCCTCCCATGCAGAGAACATGCAGAGCTCTCACTGAACCTGGGGCTGGCAGCTCCAGCCTGCAAATACCATAAAGTTGTTATGATATGAGGCTTTTTGTGGATGGATGCCAAAGCCTACTGGCTTACCCCTCACTGTAGTGAGGATAAGAAAAGCTAACATTTCACTCAACCATCAGAAACATGAATTGACCTTGATAAGTGGATGAATGGAATTTTTTAGATTTGGGGTAATAATAGTCAGTGACTCCATGATCACTGGTGGTATTGGAAGGTTTAAATAATCAATCTTCATAAAACTTCTAATCTTTGCCTGACAGGCACTATATACAGTGTGTGGAATATTAATAATGCATTCAGTTCTGGACAGCTCAGTAACAGTAGTGAGAACAAATTGGAAGGAATTCAGAGAAGCACAGCAAAATGATGGAGTGGTTAGAGAGACTGATCTATGTGGGGTTATATCAAAAGAATTGTGAGTTCTCTTTTGGCCAAAATGCAAGGGAGAAAAAATGATCTGTAGAGTCATAAGAGCATCACTGGGTGTCTGGAGGGGCGATACTGCAGGAGGAAAGCAAATTATTTGGAGTTCTCTCAGGGTGCCAAGTTAGGAGCAGTAGAAAGAATTAAGTAACTGACAGTTAAGGCAGAAAATCAAGGAAGTCTTGTTTCTCTCTTATTTCCCAGATCAGCTGGTGAAAATATATCTCACAAAACTAAAAATAAGTAGTGGGTAAAACATTAAAGGCTAATGAGGAGAAAAGGAGAAATTAAGAGAAATAAGATGAAATTGACAATGAATAATGTCCCACAGTCTCTAAATGTCCTCTGGAGGACTCAAGAGGTCCTTCACTATAGGGAGCCAAGGGAATATCAAGAACCAGGAGGGAGGTGGTGAAAAATGATGAGTGATTTGGAAGAGACTCACAAGTCATGTCCCAGCCACTGACCCAGAGACAGCAAAGTTTTGCCAGGGCTGGGCTGCATACTCCTTGGGTGTCCTGACTCCAGGTCAAGCCTTGCTATCAAGCAAGCCTGAACTTAAGGTCCAGACTCCAGAGGACAGCCAAAATTTGGACCTTAAGCATCCATCTCTGACTCACGTCTGGTTTAAGGTGACTGTTTTGCGTATTTTTAATGGAAATTATAAACCCAAGATGGGGACTTCTGTCCTCTGTCAATCCCTCCTCCCTGCCAATGACAGGACCTTGCAGTGCAGCTGTCAAAACCCCCAGCGCAGCACACAGTGGGAGGGGACATGCACTTCTCTTTGGCAAACTCGCTGTCTAGAAACATGTGTGCAGAGGATCACCCACCAAGGGTCTGTGCTGTATCTCAGGAGGGAGGGCTTTCCTCAACAGGACAGCGAGTTCCTCTGGAAGGGGATGAGTAGAAATCGTGCACAAACAAGAGATCAAACAGGCCTCTTGCATACTGGCCAGAAGGCAAAGGTTTAGTGACCCCATTTTTGGAGGAGGATTGGGATATCAATGACCTCTGCACAGCCACCCTTTGTGAGGAAAATGCACATCTCCAGGCAGCTGTCTGAGCCAGAACTTCTTTTTCCCAGGTGTGGACTCCTCTTTGCTGCTCCTCATGGGGAGAGAGGGATACACAGAGGAGCTGTGATGAGGAGGTGGTATCCCATCTGTTTAGTGTCCTTATTTCCTTTTAGATTTAGGAAATTTTAAACAAATAAAGGTCTCTGAAGAACAAATGTTTTGAAAATAAACCTAATATTTCTGTTTCATATTCTCAAGTTCTCAAGTATTAATGCTGACTGTGGACCCAGTTCTATAATACTGTATGCATGATATTGTTCCTTCCATTTTCTTTTGAATGTTACTGAGATTTTTTTAGCTCTTCACCATCACTGGATTAAGAAATTGTATTTTAAACTCTGAAATATGAAGACTGAGTCCTTCCAGATCAAGATCTCATGGCACCAGGGTGATGCTTTAATCTTTGGCACAGCCATCTCAATGGTTGTGGTCCTCCTCAGAAGGAGATCATGGCTTCTCATACACCCCTTCCTCCCCCTTTTACTAAAGGGGCCTAGCAGTAACTCAGCTTCCTCTCCTGACCTTCCACACACCAGAGCATGTTGTTCTGGACACTTACCACCCAAATCCCCCTTGACATATCCCCCAAAGCAACAGGGCTGTGATCTCCTGCCACTGTAAGCACTGCAGTGATCAGCAAATATTGCTGATGAAAGCAGTCCATGGCCCACACACATTCCTCCTCAGTGACACTCAGGCCAGCCGAGCCAGGCACATACTGTACTGAGGAGACTTAACATGGATCCTGACATAACTGGGCACTTTTCCCACTCACAGCATCAAAATTTAGGCAAAGAAGCTGTTCAAACCCTAAGTAAAAAGAAAACTAATGCATGGATGTTTCACCAGAGTAACTCTTCACTTTATACAACTTCTGAAGTCATGCTGGTGAAAAGGCTGGGGAGTCCTCACTGGATATGGTTGATTTATATAATTTACATCAACATATAGAAAAAACTGTATTTAAGTGACAGTCATCTTACCCTGGTGGGTGACATGGTCCTTATCACTTTGTCTCTAGCACGTGGAGTTGAACCTGAGGACATAATGTTGGGGTTAATTAACACAGATTAGCATATTCTTCCCCATGAATTTCCATGCTGGGGACCACTTGTAAGTAGTACTACAAAAGCTAGTGTATTTATAGTTGTCCCTTGTGTAGGCTGCAACACAATGGCCAGAACAATTTTGTTTCAGCCATCAGATTTTGCCTGTACCCCAAAAAGAAAAAAGAAAAAAGGTTAAAGAAAAAAGATGAAAAAGAGCTTGGCATGGAATCTCTTCCTATTAGAAATAAAGCAAAACTATTGAGAAAACTGATCTGGGTACAGAGAATCATTAATTAATTGAACATTACAGAAGAGATGTTAATAACATTTTTCTGCCCTTCCTCACTTGTATTACCAGCCTAGTGCTTTTTGAATGTTGGTCACAGAGACTCCTTCTGGAGGCTGCAGCTGTAAATTCTGCAGCAAAATTTCCCACCACCTCACTGCAGAGCAGGCCCTGGCCTCACACACGTGAAGCCAAGTAATGCTGATTTCCAGATGCAGTTGAAGCAGGATCAAAGCTTCAGTGATCAAAATACAATAGGAGTTTGCCCGTGACACCATGTGTGTTGGCTGAAACATAAAACTTATCACCAGCCATATATCACTCGTTATCTTGATCCAGCAGTGTACCGAAGAGACATTCCTGCTGGATGAGCAGTCCCACTGATTTTAGCAGGACTACTTACACTTGTATATAAAGAGGTGTGCCTTAGTATTTCTCTGAAGCAAACCCAAGGCCTCTAGTTCTTTTCATTTTGATATGGTGATAGCATTTAAATGATTCAAGGCTAACTCTCATTAACTAGCAGATTAAAACTCAATTTAAACATTTCTTTAGTTAGGATTGAGATTATGAGAGAGACTAATTTTTGCTCAGAGATTTAAGGTTTGACTTTTAGCTCTACCTCCATGCATGATACACACAAAAAGCCACAGGGTTGCTCCAGTCCCCAAAGGAAAGCAGCTGGCAGGTCGGCACTCGCTGCTCCTGGGGTGGCACACACTTACCTGGCACCAGTGGCTGCTGACTTTAATGCCACAAGGGTGAGCAGTTGGCTTTGTGACAATGAACTTCTGCAGAAAGGATTACCTGTGTCAGGAATCCCAGTTTGTGCATTACACTGTGTTAGTTGGTACATCTTGAACAAAACAGTCTTGGTTTCCATTTTTCTTCAAAAGTAAGCTGATTATGTAGAGACAGTGCCTACCAGAACCTTGGATGTTTTCCTTTGAGACAGATCAGACGCATGGCCTTGTGCACAAATGGTCCTGACCTTGGGGAAAGTCTGCTCAAGCTCAGAACAATTTCACTCCTTAATCTTCTTATTAGTTGCCTTAATCACTAGAAGTCACCAGCATACCTATGCTGCAGTTACAGCCCAGCTTCACCTGATCACCACAGGCAGAGGTTGAGGCAGTGTGAACCTCTAAATCCACTGAACTGGGTAACATGTTACTTTTGGCCTCCCATATTAAAACCTTTTAAACTCTGCAGCAAGCTTTAAAACAATCACATTTCCTCAGGGCTGCCAGAAGCAAACGTAAATACAGGAGTTCAAAAGAAGAATTCAGTTTTCACAGCTGCATCTTAGTTAAATTAAAAAAAAAAAAAAAAAAGACAAAAAAGAAGAAAGACAAACTGACCTAAAAGCTTTTGAAAATGCAGACCAGGGCAGACAAAAGTAATTGTTCTAAAGCTGTTCTGGATTTTTAGGAACTCTATAATTTCCAGATTTGAAAAACTTTTTTTTTTTTTTCCTAAGAAACCATTATTTTCAAGTAATACAGTACTTAAAAATATATTGGTTAAACTATTATCAGGGCTTTAAGAGGAAATAAAATATACCACAGTTAAGAAAACATGTCATTTTGGCTATAGTGTATAACTAATTGATTTTTGAGCATTGCCTAATTGTCTGACACTGGTTAACCAAACAACAATGCATTTTTTCACAGGCTCCAATATTAGCTGGAACCATTCTGTGACCTCCCCCTATTGAGAGACACATTGTATTTTTGATCATAAATCTAACAGGGTAAGGACTGGAAAAGGGATTCCTGTTTTGTTTTTGCATTTTAACTGAGGTTAAAAAAATTCTAACTGTTGCCATTTATATAGGGATTAGTATATTTTAGTGAGGGCTATGGCTCAGAGAAATGTGGATACCAAAGCTGTGCTGCTGAGCTTTGTGTTTATTTTGACACAACAATGGATTGGATTTGTAGTAGAGTCATGCTTAACTCATGGTTAAACTCATCTTTGATGGCTACACTGAACTGATTCTTGAAATTAATTTAAGGAGCTAAAATATGCTATTAAAATATATATAAATGAAATTGTATTTTTGATATGAAAATCTTTAGGTGCTCAAAATATTCTCTCTGCTTCCTCCACATCATGTATGCTAAGCAACATAGATCATCTCAAGCAAACAAATTTCCACTGAAAAATATGTGGTTGAGATGACAAAATTATATATTAACAACATTTTAAGAAAGAAAAACTTGAGAAAGATTAAAATTTGACAGTAACATAGTGTAAAAAACAGATTTTTACTTTTTAAAATTGCTACTGGTCCCCAACCAATAAAATTGGCTAATATCTTTTTATTATTACAAACTATTGTAAAATAAAAATGCAGGGAAAAAAAGAAAGAAAATAAATTATTCTACATCTTATAATGGAAAAGCTAAAAATAATCATAAGCATTTCAATGTTATTTGAAAACATATTGCTTTTCTTTGGCCAGCCAGCTAAGAAACTGATATTCTTATTTTCATAAGGGGGATGCTGAAAAGATTTAAAGCACCATTTGGTTTAGAGAGTGTGCCAAGGAACTACCCTGTTGAATTTTGGAGCACTTTCACAGTCTGCTGTGCAGTTTGTGTTGACATTCCACTGAGAAGGAACGATGGGCAAGTTACCATTTGTGACTAGACTGTGAAGGAAATTTTAGTCTATTTTTGGAGACAATTTCCTAATCAAATAAACAGCTCATAATGCATTTTTCAATACCAGTTGGAAATATGTTCTTTGATTTTCTTGGAGCTGAGCATTTTCAGCCAGAAGCTATTTACCTGGGCACCAGAGTAGTGCTGCAGTTATGGGGGCTGCTTTGGTGAAAGATTTTCCATTTGCAAAAATGTTATTTTTATTGCCCTGCACACAAGTCTGGGAGCAAAAATAGTGTTTGCACATTCAGTGGCTCTCTCACTGTGCTTTATTCCACTGATTTGTTTTTGTTTGCTGATAAGGGAACTGGAGAAGTGAAGGGAGTAATTGATGAGCTCCAGTGCAAATTCCCATCTCACAAGCTGGTAGGTAAATAAAAACCCATCCTAGTGAGTGGTGGGAAAAGGAAAAAAAAAAAAAAGCAATAGAAAATAAGAAAGAAGAGGCAGACAGAAATGTGTAGATCACAGGCTGAGCCTGTCCATGATAGTAACTCAACAACTGTATGCATCTGACCAAGTGAATTCTCTAAAGGGAAGAGTCCAAAACACTGAGGTAAAATGAAATTCAAGAATGCCAGTATTTTATATTTGATTGCTTTGCCATGTGTTCTTCTCCTTTGTTCTTTGTGTGTGAATCCTCAGTATTTATGATGAAACTGGACTGTGAAGATGGAGGGTGCGTTCTTGAAATGCTTTGTGGGAAACTGGCGCCCTGTTATGTTACTGAAAACTACCTGGCCACATCCCAGGCCCTGACTTGGAAACGTGCCTTAAGGAGTCTTCCTGGCTTTTCCTCAATTATTTCCCTCAGTGATAATGAAGGAGAAAAAGGAAGAGCAATGTGATGGTTGTAAGGTGCGTTCACCCCCATCAGCATTGGCTGCAGCGCACGCAGCACAAACTTCGGCCGAGTGCGAGGTAATGGTCTGATCCAACTGGGAAAAGACCATAAAACTCCACTGCAAACACTTGTATAAACAGGACTTTTTTGATGAAATTGAAACCATATTTTGACTTGTTGTTAGAAAAACAAATCCGAAGAGATAGTTATATATTGAATAACCTTAGACCTTTTCAGAGCCAAGAAATCAGCTGCTGGCTAGAAGAGTTGGATGGCAACGTGAAACATGCTGACCCAGGCCAATTCCTTAGTGTTCTGTGGCTCAGCAGCATATTCATGTTGTGAGTTTGCTCTCCATCACAACCACTGAGGATTTCTTGGGACCAGCAGGTATGAAATTATTACACTTTCCTCAAAAGTTTTCATCAAACAAAAGTGGAATTCCCAGGAACTGTTAACAGCACAATGACACAAAGGCAAGTCTTCCCAGAGTGTCAGGAGACCAGTGGCATAGAGGCAGGAGTTGAGCATGGCCCTATAGGGTACACATTTTATAGAAACCAGGAGCATAACTGGTGGTGTCAGCTGTGTGCTTCTCTCCAAAGATGTCATTTTGTTTATGGTTCACTGGTTGGCAAAAACTAATTTGAGTGCAGTGCCAGGGATGTGCACAAGAGGGAGGATCTGATGGAGCAGCTGTCTCACTGGAACATGGCTCATTTCACCACTTGTGTCTATGGTCATCTCCTACCAGGGGCAGGAGCTGAGGCAGCCCTGAGGAACCTTTACTTATTTAAGTCAGGAAATGCAAAAGACACCTTTGTCCAGAGCCATAAAGCATGTGTACAGTAAATTAGCATCTCATTAAATAAATATGCTGGGCCTCTTAAACACCCTGCTCAAAAGGAAGTATGTAAGATTTGTCACATTATCCAAACCTTATCCAAAGGGCTGTGATGAGGTGTGACTGCCTGCAAATGGAGTAAGAACAAGGTCCCAAAGGAGTTTTAGCATTGCTGTATTTTTCTATTTCAGTAGCACCTAAAGGCCCTGAATGAGAGGCAGGTCCATGGCTGGGAAAACTTACCGTCTTAGGAAAGACAAAGGGAAACTGAGAAATGGACTAATAAGTGTCTTGCCACAGATTATAGAGTTTATAACTGCAAGGGCAGAAAGAGAATACAGACCTTGAGAGTTCACCCCATGTTCTGGTGACTGAAATTAGCAGATTGGTAACACCTGAAGCCTGCTGCTCTCTGCTGTTGGCACTGCCCTTCCCTCACTGCAGGCAGATGTTCACTTTCAGAACAGCTGATTGTGAGCCGAGCTCAAAAACTCCATGGCAATGAGAAATGTTCAGTGATCAGTCATGCAGTCAAATGTCCTTTGTAATTGTGATTTTGGTGCCTGGGATTCTGGATATTCATCTGCATCTTCTGCAGATTGCTTCTGCTGAGATACCAAAACTTTTAGCCAAGTCAGGTCCTTCTGAGGATACAGCTGGCATGGCAGATGAAGTTACTGGCCCACCTGTTCCTTCTTTCTGCTGAGGAAATACTACAGGGAGATGTTTTCATTGCTGTTGAGATACCATAACAGCTTTTGCAAGTGTTTCCATTGTGTTCCATTGCAAAGACAAATGCATGCACTAGGTGATTTTGTGCTGTAAAAGATTATGAAAATGTGGGATTGTGAAGGCTTGGGCTGTAAAACTGCTAACCTGCTGGAAAGCCATCCTGGAATGAGAAGAGGACCATCTCCTCAGCTGATCCTTCCCATGTTGCCTAGCTGTAAATCCTCTCTAGTCCTGTCAAGCACCTGACATGATGGAAAGAGGATGATGTTTACAGATGTCCTTGAAATACAACCCAGTACAGACAGTCCAGTGGAGGCCAGTGCTGGCAGCAATGATGTCCCCTTTGCACAATTCTCCTTCAGCATTTATCCACAGATGGAGCAGTTGCCAAAAGGGGATTTCCACCACTGACTTCCCAGTCTCCTATTTCTGGTCAATCCAGTTATTTATTCCCCTGCTGTGAATATCTGTGGTTGGAGTAGGAATTAGGAAAGAGATTTTTAGTGGGTGATGGCCAAAATCATTGACAAGAAACCAACAATGCTGGCAGGGCTGACTTTTTAGTAACCTGAACTGACCACAAAGAGGAGAATGAAGAATCCCAGGGCAGGGCATTTCTGAAACTCCTACAGGTCCCATCATGTTGGACATTGTAAACCTCTTCTAGGCAAGCTCATGTGAGATGGGTCTGTGACCTGGAACTGCTCTGGGGAACATCAGCCAAGCCAGGCAGAACAGAGGCCAGCTTAGAATCTCTTCCCCAACAGCTCCCTGACCCTCAAAAAGCTGCTGAGGCCTGCATAGGTCTTATGGGGAAGATCACAGCTGGGGCCAGCCCTTTGCTGGAGACCTGTAGATATGTAGCAGCACAGCCCATCCCATCTCATAGGAAGAGAGACAAAACAGCTGTAGGTGAAAGGACTAACCTCTTGCCTCCTGTTTACTGATGCTGATTTGTTAAATTAAGTTACCTCTGTGTTGGGTTCAGCCCAGAATTTGCAGCTATACACGTTCACAGAGATATGGCAGCAGCAGATCTTATGGTCCTGCATGGGACCTGTGGGACTGTCACACAGCCTTTTGGGCAGCCATTCATTCAGATAACAGAAATCTAGGTCATTATCATTGGGACATAAAGCTGATGGTCTAGACTCTTCAGATGTCTGAGCTGTACCTTCAGCAGCACCTTCAATCCATCTGTGTATGAGATTCACTGACAGTTCTGGGGTCAAACCTGGAACTGTGGCTCCAGCTGTCTTCAAAAGCTGCTCAATAAATGTTACAGTGCATGCTGGAGTGCAGGCAGTTGTTTCATTGTAGAAGGCAGTCAGGTTGGTCAAGCCTGATTTACCTTTAGTGTATTCATGCTGACTGCTCCTGATCACCTTCTTGTCATCCTTGTGGATAGACATTTCCTACAGAACAAGGCATTCCATCTTCCTTCTGGGGACTGACCTGAAGCTGGCTCATCGTTCCATGTGTCATCCACCTGCCCTTTTTGAAAAGCAGGGTGTCATTAACTTAGTTTTTCCCATACTGAGCTGCAGTTGACATGCTGAACCTGGAGAAAAATGCGTGAAGGATTGGGTGGATCATGGCACAGTGACCTCAGGATATGAGGTCTGCCCATTGGCTTCTCTGCAGCACTTAGAGCAAGAGATCACCAGGACACAGCAATGAAAGGATTTTCTCCTTCCATGAGTTTCCTTTCCTTGAGTGCTCCTGTGGGATTATTCTGGCTATATACCAAACAGTTTTTAAGCCTCCACAAGTCTGGCAAATGTTCTTCTCTCCTATACCTTGAGTTGATATCGTCTAAAAATGGGGACTACTTAGGCATGCTGCAGAATAAAAACAGCTTTTGGCAAAAAGGTTTTGGAGCAATTGGGCTGTAAATGGTCAAAAGGTTACCAGTCACAGCTTCCTGGTTGAGTTCTTCTTTGGTTTCTTTTTTAAATAAAAACAGGTCTTGAGTTTTTAGGAATATTTTTCTATGTGTGACGCACCTAAAAATTCTTCTTGTTGTTCTCTTTATTATTTAAATAAAAGTAAAATTTTCAGTCAATCAAAATTGCCTGCCCAGCCCTGAGAATTGATTCTGAAAGCTTCAGCTCTCCATGTGGTCTCTTAAACCACAGCAAGCTACCAGAGTTTAGAGCTGACTGCTCGCAGTACCACAGCAGTCGATCCCTACTGCATCTAACCACGGTTGTTTTGTAACACACCGTGACATGAGCACATTCCTTCCTTATAAAATAATTGACTTCTCTATATCTCCAATGAGGTTTCATCTTCCCAGCCTGACCCAGCCTGACAAATGCACTGGATCTATTTAAAACAGCGAGTCCAGGGTAGCTACGCAAAGCACCGCAATTAAGTGGGAGCAGCCTGATTAAAATGTTGTCCTTAATTATGTGTGATGACAGAGAAAAACCTTTTTTATAGATTCTCTTTGTGACAGGGCCCAGGCTGCCTTGCCAAAGCCCTAATGCTAGACAGCAGGAAACTTGGCCCACAACCAAAAACTCAGCAGACACTTCCCTTAGACAGCACTTGATGCAGAAAGCAATCTGTCCTTCCCCATGTATATTTTAGGCAGACATGCTGAAAGTCAACACAAGCTTGAATAAATCTGGGGACTAGTGTAGAAACTCATGTTATCTTCAGACGAGCCTAACCCCCAGGTCAGCAGGAGTCTAGAGGATGGGGTCAGAATGGGACTAATGCTTGTAAGTATAGACCCCATTAAAATTACAACGTTGTTTACATCAATCTGCTTCATTCATGAAATGATGATGCTGCCAAAATTTCCTGGGTCTTTTTATGAGAAATGGGCAAGGCAAATTGGGCAATGATCCAAAGGCCCCTGAGGCACAAGTTAGTTTTGATAGATTAGAAACAAGATGAATCTCCATGGGATGGTATTAAAGCATCTTTTATTATGTGTAAAGCAGCCTTTTAACTTCCCAGGAGACATCCCTATCTCTCCATGCTAGTCCAAGCAAAAAGCTTTCAGCATTAATAACACCTGGAGAACCCCACTGGTCTGACAGCTCTAGGGGAACAGCTTGGCAAAGGCTGTCTGACCTCCTAAAATAGCCCATTTGGGTCAAATATTGTTGTGCTCCAGGCAAAATTTCCTCCTTCCAAAAGCCATAGAAGCTTTGAACACAAGATGCTTCACAGCTTTAGGGCCTTGATTTCTTGATGTATTCCCTGATACATTTACCCACACATCATTTGCATTGCCTGAAATGTCTGACAGACCAAGATCTCTCATTTTTTTCCTAATAAGTTTAAAGCATTTAGTTGCTGCAAGGTAAACTATCTCAATACCATGGTGTTTGCTGGACTTGCCGAGATGAACGTGATATGGACAAGAAGTTTTTGTGTATAACCTTTGTCCTAAAAGTGATGTCCAAAAATATCTTTACATAAATGCCCCAAACCCATTTTTTGGACATTCCAGAATGTTTAATTTTGTTTGCAAACATGGATATAATGTATTTACTACACAAAATAAAAGTATTTTTCAACTTTTTTTTGAGTGATAAAATGTTGCTCTATTGATTTTTTTCAGGTGTTAGAAATTTAAAATAAATGTCATTTTTTCAAGCATGAGAGAAGCAGAATATACATGATAAACTGTATGAACAATAAAAGTGTCAGGGAATAGAGACAAGGAAATATAGCTCTCCTTGGTTTATAATATAAAAATCCTCAACCAAACAAATTCAAAGCCAGCAAAAGGAAATATTACTCATTTTAATTGCATTTTTCATAGTGTAATTTGCTGCCAGACAATGTCACCGAGGGAGAGAACTCAGAAACAGAATGGACATTTATAGAGATAACAGTAATACTTAAATCCATCATGAGTATTGATAACACATATTTTGAAAGGAACATCCAGCCTGGAAAAAAGAAGGTTAAGGAACCCTAACAGCTAAAGGAGAAGTAGGTCCTGGCTCTTGCTGGGGACACAGACCTTGGGTACAACAGGTCTACTTTGGTCAGGGAGCTGCAATGCCCTTGGATGCATAAAGCAGCAACAAAACATTGCACTTCCATATGAACATGGAATTTCTATGTATGGGTACTCCTATTACTGCAAAATTTGAAAATCTCCTTTCATCCTGAGCCAGAACAAAAAAAAAAAACCCACTGAATATTTTATTTTAAACACTCAGAAAAAAATGTCCTTTTTGGGGAAAAAAAATCTCATATGTATTTATTCTTCTGTTACTTTTATTAGTTTTACATCATTTCTTGAGACATAGCCATTCCAGTCTTCACTGGGAATCATGTTAAAATATTTTAAACAATAGCTGCTCATCCAATTTATGAGTTCTTTGTCCTGAATGCTAGGATACACTAACACCAGTAGGAGACATAATCCAGAAAAGACAGGATGTTTCAGTCATTGTGAAGTAGCAGCTGCCCCTATTTATTAAAAAAAAAAAAAAAAAAAAAAAGAAAATTAAATAATGGCTATTACAGCAGGTACTGTAACATAACTATCACATCCTGTGCCGTCTCTCATGTCATAGATCATCTCACTTGATGAACACACTGTGTGCTTGTGGCCACTTTCCCCTTTGCTTCATCTCCCTACACACATCCTTCTTTTTCATCCCAAAATACAACTGCCACAACTCCTCTACAATAGGTTACGGCATGCTGGTTGGAAGACTGAATGACACAAAATGTCAACAAATAACTAAAACCAGAGAAAAATAAATAAACATATTTTTTAATATTAAAAAAAGTTATAAATATCAATGAGAACAGTCATGGTCACTACAGATTATTGTGGAAAATATATTTACTCAATCACTTCAGCAAAAATGTCCTGAGCACCTCTAGTCACTGTTTGGGCAATCAATCCAGCTAATTGTAGCATATATTTACAAAGATTAATAACTCTGAAGAACCCAGGAGACTTCTGGGTGAAGTTAAGAACCAATTTGGCTTTTAGCCTTGCTCTAAGATTTCTGTTTGTGTTGAAGAGCGCCTGGTCTTCCCTAACCAGGAAATCCCTGATTCATCTGCTTTGCAGACATGAGAGGGAATGCTGGTTTTTCTCCATCAGGAATGATACTCATGCACAAGGAGGAGACTTCTACCCCCCCAGTATTGCCTGAACCACTCCAGTCTAATGTATTGCAGGTTAGAGGAGCTCCAGCCCATCGTTTCTTGTAATTCAGCTTGTATTTGGCAGGAATCTTGCATGTTTTCCATATATAGATTGGATCCTTGCCCGTCTCCAGTTTAAAACCTTGGTAAACCAATTTCTCAGGAAATCTATTTCTCTCTGTGCCCTGGGATTACACAAATAGCAGGCTCTCATGACACTTCCTGGTGTTTCAGCTTCACCTCAGATCTTTTCTGTAGCTCAGCTCTGGGACTGATCTCTGGCCAACTGCTTGAGGGGCTGCACAGTCTTAGCTGCCAGCTGTGATCCCTTCGACACTGCTCTGGCTCCAGATGTGGCCTGCACATCACAGGGTAGAGAAGGGGAGTATCCTGCATCTGTACCTGTCCCTGGGAGTGTCCATGTGGTGCTCTGGCTGTGAGAATTGCTTCCCTTCTGCTCCCCTTGGTCAGCTTTTTCTTGTTTCCAGCATGGACACAGAGGGGGAAGTCTCTGGGAGCAGCTCAGAGAATTTCTGAATAATTTCTTGCCACAAACTAGGAATTTCATAAGTTACCAGCCTTCACATTTCTTTCTCCATGAACTTGCAGCATGTTTTAATAGATACTGTATCTTCTTCCTCCTCAGCCTAGATTCCTATGCTTTATTAGTTGTTTCCTTCCAATGAATGCTGGAAATTCAACTGTTTAATGTCCATTCTCCCTCACTTTGTTCACTGTAAATTTCCTGTCTATTCCTAGTTTGTCTCTTGCTTCTCAATCCTCCGTGATCTTTGGACAACACTTCACCTCTTGAAACAATTTGGGATATTGCAAACTGGTCACCAATTGCAGTTAGGATCAGGGAAATGCTTCCAAACCTTTCTGCCTAAGGCCACTGACATTCCTACCTCCATGCTCACAGCAGATAAATTAGGAACTAAGGAGAAAAGGGAATGAATAAAAGAAGTTATAAGGGAAATTCCATTAGGTCACAGGCATCCAGAGAGGCTCAGGCACTTTTAGCCTCACTGCCTGAGAAACAAGAAAGTTTCTAGTCATTCCTACTCTGGGGCTTATACCTTATATTTGGCTGGAGCATTTCATTCAGGGAATCATTCTATTTGGATTTGAGGATACTAAAGGAGAGGGAATTGCCTGCTTCCTTCATCATTTTTTAATAGTGCTTTACCATTGTCTATCCAAACTCAGCAGGTGAGGAACAGAGGGATCTGAGTGCTCCTCTTGGAACCCACAAGATATTGTGAGCTGTCATGTTGTGTGTCTTTCAGCTGTGACTGAGTTCAGCCCTCAGAGCACGGCTCCAAGTGACTTATTCTGAGTCCTCTGGCTGGGATGTTAACTCTCTGCCATCAATCATGCTCAGAGATATTTGGGCTTTTTGTTTTCCAACAGATCAGACAAGTGTCACTAACTACACTGTGGCAGACAAAGCTCTCCAGAAAAGAGGTTTGAAAAGCCTCACACTGTGCTATCCAAATTATCCTAATTACCTAATTATCCTTATCACAGCAACTAATTAGACTGGCTATAAAGTTAAACCCATAAACAGACCACAGGCTATAAAAGCCTGCAGGCAAGAGTGAAGTTGAAAAGGAACTCAGAAGAACAAGTGGGTGTAGGAATGCTTTTATTTAAAGGTTTGGTTGAGGACAAGTGCCTGCAGAAAATAACCAGTAGTCTCTCAGCCTGCTAAGAGCTCTGACAGGCTACAAAATCTACAGGAGTGTCAGCAAGACCGTCATTTAAAATTGCCCAGTTTTAACAACTTGCAGGAAAATAGAAATGTATTTTTCCTCCAGACAGTCTCTTCAAAGCAGGCACAAAATGAATCACAACCCTCTTTCTGAGAGTCTCCTCTTCCAAAAGGCAAAAGCAAAAGCTGGCTGAGCACTGTAATAAAGGGAAACATTCCTCAAATCCCATCCTTTGATCGAGCAAGGATGCCAATAAATGATTGGTGGCCTAAGTTCCATTGTGCATCACACCTCTCTTGAACGTCGCTCCAATTCCCCTGTTCTAATGCAAAGGCTTTTTCTTTCAAGGTGTGAAGTGTCCAAAAGGGTTTCCTGTCTTCCAAGATGAAAGTTTTTGAAGCAAGGTGAAAGTCAGTGGCATTATTTATTTCTAACTGCTGGCTCTCAGCAACATTCAGCTTGGCTGTTGGGGAGGCCATGTGTAAACACTTTGTCAAAGAGCAGTGTCTGTCCCTTTTGACATTCAGTCATTTAGGAAGGGAAAGGGAGTCTGACACTGTGACACCGTGTCTGCTGCTCTCCCGTGCTTGGAAGAATTAGTTCCTTGTAAATAAAAGCCTATGCTCTTTCCTGCTGAGGTATTTCCCTATTGTCTGTTATTTGATTTCCTGTAAATGGACTTCCACTGCTCTTGGAACATTTAAATAGAAACCAGAAATCGCTCTGAGCAGAGCTGCATACACACAGTTTAATGGCATCCCAACAAAGTCATCTTTTTTTCATGAAGTTACCAGAGTTGATTTTTTCTCTTAGAGACCTTTGCTGACTTGTTATAGGCAGCCCCTCTTTTACATTTCCCACCAGAGAAAAATCAGAGGATGTAACCAGGATCAGGCAGAAACAGCAGGCAGTATCACAGGCAGCAAATAACCTGCAAGCAAGGGATGCTCATTTGGAATGATGGAGAGAAGTGTGCTCCTTCCTGAGTGACAGCCCCAGGATGCTGTCTCGAGCTTCCTCACCCAGCTAGAGCTGCCCAGGAGCTCTCCTAGGCAGGGGCTGGTAGGAGCAAAGCCCTGCTACTTTATTACAGTAGAATGGTTTCACAATGAGAAATCCTGGCTGAAGCATCTTGCTGGTTCTTAGCAGAATTTATGATGTCTCTTTACTCCTTATTCTGGTATTTTTCCACATGTGCAGGTTTCCCAGCTGGCACACACATTTCAAACAGCTATTACACAGTAGCATTTTTGATAGTTGTAGCTACAGGCTCAGAAGTGAGGTGCCTCTGCTCTTGTAACCTTAATAGCCAAATATCAAGTAATAGCTCCAGAACTTGTAAGAATCAGAAAATATGGTCTGTTTGGAAGTAATCAAATGCACATTGCCATGGGCCTCCCAGTTCATGCACCTGCTGGCACAGACACAGCCAGTAAAAGGAAGCTTGTAATAACATAAAAGCTTGGAATTCAGAGGACTTAAAGCCGAACAAATCATTGGAGAGGGAGGTTTGCATTGCAGAGAAATGAGCTTAAAAGGCCTAGAAAGCCACAAATGCTGATTGTTTCTAGATTCTGCCCCATTTTACTAACTTAATGTGAATTGGCTGAGGTTACAAGGTTAAGCTCTGCAATGTTTACCACTTTTCTAACTAAATAGAGGGGAACACAAGCAGAATGCATTGAGTTTCAGGGCTGCAGCACCATTTCCTTGCCTCTTCTTGGGAGGTACTGGAGGTTCAAAATATCCTATGGGAGTGCAAGGAGCTCAGCACCCTCCACAGTACAGAGAGGATTTCTCCTAGGAGACTTTGGCTGCCCAAGGCTTGGAGGTTTTTCTTACACCAACACAGATAGTTGAGCAGATAAATTTTCTGCTGCTCCTGTCAATTGAAACTCTAGCACCTGCTACAGATAAAGAACATTGTGGTCAGCATCTTTCCTGAAAATTTTAGCACAGATTAAACTTTTCCAGGTTGCTATTTTTGACCAAGATTAACAGGGTTGAGGAATGTTTTGGGAGGATAGAGAAGTTGGCTGGATATAAGTCAGATATAAATTGAGGGAAGTGTAGCTCTGTTATCATCATAGCATCATAAAATTGTTTAGGTTGGAAAAGACTTTCAAGATCATCAAGTCCAGTACCCTAACACTGCTAAGTTCATCACCAAAACATGTCCTTAAGTGTCACATCTGCACATCTTTCCAACACCTCCAGAGATGGTGACACAGCCACTTTGCTGGGCACTTTCCATCTCTGCTGGACTCCAGTTGTGTGAGCAGTGACTTTTGGAGATTTTCTCTGATTGTAGTCCCTGATAATGTACAGAGCAGGAAAAGGGAAAAGATGCTCAGCCCTGTCAGGATGTTCAGTGGAGGTAAGTGATCATACAAGCTGTCGTTGTGCTGAGCAAGAAAGAGAGGCTCTGCCTTGAAATACTGTTCACACAGCGGCTGTGGCCCTGTCCTTCTGCAAGATTTATTCTAGTTCATTTCCCAGCATAATTGCTTTTGAAGCAGCCTACTTAGGCCAAAGAATTTTAGCTCTTTTTTTAAACATGAAACCCCAGTTTGTTTGAGGGATTGTTCTATCCCTGCAAACCCTTAATCACATTATCCTCAGTTTCCATTCCCAGGTCTGCCCCAGGCCCTACCAGCTTTGAAGACAATTTCCCCAGCCACATGCCTAGAGAAAAGTCTGATTATTAAAATCAGCTTCTTGCTACAAGAGAGGCCTGAGGAACCTCCTGAGCAAACAACCCCAGGAAGCAGGACTAAGGATGTCACTGGGGCTAAGGTGGAACAACTGTGTTATGAGGAAAGTTAGTGGCTCTCTGGTTAAATCTCCACCAGTCCTGTAATTTTCATAAATTAAAAATATCTGCCAAATTTGAACAAAAAATAAAAATAGGGAAAAATTGATAAAATCCAGTGGCTTAATTTTATAATTTTCCAGATAAAAACTACAATATTTTCAAGATCACTATAATTTGTTTCCATTGAAAATGAGGGAAACAGAGCCTTGAATTTAAACTTTCTTTCAGGGAGCATTTTAGATGACACACAATGAAATCAACAAAGTAAAGAATTTTTTAAATTACTTTTATACTATATTTAAAATATTCACTTGTGAAGTAAAAAGAAAAAAAAAGTGGTTGTTACAGTTCTGGCCCTGAGTACATTAACCCATAGCTACATTTAGCAGTCTATCCCTTATTTCTACTGTGGTTTTAAATGTGTTAAAATCATTTAAATACTTTTGGTTTTCCTCTGAAAGTATTTCTAAAATACACAGGTGGATTTAGAGCACTCAAAAACACAAGCAATTAAAGCTTTGCCCCAGGGCCAGACTGCTCCAAGGACACTCAAAGGAAAGCAGTTGGAGAGCAATAAATACACAGAGCACACATTTTTAGCAAGGGACTGGGAGAATATTCAGGGTCACAAGTGATGGCACAGCATCTGGATCCAACCCTTTCCTCCTAACACAGATTGCCTGCAAACCCCCTGCCTTAGAGAGCAAGTGTGGCTCTGCTGAACACTTCCCATTCCCTTTTGGGGACTGATCTATTTTTAAATTTCAACCTTCACCCCGAGCAATTTTGGAAATACAGCCTTGCCCTTTGAGGAACTGAGGTGAACTGAAAAGAATATGATTCAAAACATTTCAATATCACATCATAGTCTGAAGCAGTTAGGTGTATATCTCACTGATGTTTTCCAATATAGTTCCATTTTTGGAATCAAATTCTTCTCTCTGTAAGATATAACAATTACCCAGACTATCCATACAAACTTGGTGATTTGCAGCATTCTGGAAAAAAATAATTTTTAAAAAAGTGAGCATATCTGAATGCTAATTTCTTCATAGTTCCCACCCTTTAATGTAATCTGCATTTGCAGATCAAAATGTCAGACGTGATGAGGAGATACCTGAGCATGAAAAGGAAGCACCTCTGTCCAAAAAGCTGCCAGCTGAACTCAGAACTTTCCCAGCTCTGCCTCTGTTTTAACCTGGATCACTCAGCCCTTTCCCGTGGCTTGAGACCCCATCAGGAAGATGTTGGGATGCCACTGGAAATAGCTCTGACCTTCAGTTTGTTTTGATGGGGTTTTCAACTCGGGCAAAAGGAGCAGGGTGGGTTTTCTGGACAGCTGACTCCGTGCTCTGGGTCAGTGGAGGTGATGTGGGTGACCCTGTGCTGGCTGTGCCCAGCAGAGCCTGTCCTGCTGGGCTGTGGCCAGTATAGCCTCACCTGTCACACACAGGGCATTTGTGACCTCAGTATAACCAATTCCCACCTTGTGGAGAACAAAGTTCTGCCACCAGCAGCAGAGCAGCAGAGAGTGCTTCAGAAAGGAAATGCTTGAAAAACTCCCATGGCCAATTAGGTCTGTGTGAGTAGGAAACTGTAGCCTTGGTTGACCACAAATCCGATTTGTATTTTCACAGGATCTGGGCCATTTCACACAGTCCTGACCTCTGGGTGTCAATATTGCTGAGCAGGGATATACAACATGCCTTAAGTGTGTTGCAATAAAATGTTTATTAATGTCAAACAGAAATTTCCATGGGTATGGCAAACTTTTACCCTGGAAAGATATAAATGTAGTGCAACAATCTGTTTGGAGTTTTTTTTAACCATTATACTTACTCATAATTTTTCAAAGCTCAGTTAGCTTTGATGACTAGGTGGACATATTATTTTAGCAGCATAATGTCCGAATGTATTATGCCCCAGTGTTGCTTTAATAAAGGTCCAAGTTGGGAAATAGGGAACTCATTTTTAGGTTGCCACTTTTCAAAACTTTTGGCCTCTGTTAAAAAAATAACATGCCAAGCAATATGGTTCAACAAGAACTTTGGGAGCAGCTTGAACACAGTCCCTCAGAGAAGCTGGTGGGACTCCACACCACGTAGGTTAAATGCATAAATAAATGAATATTGAAGGGTGGGACCAGGTTGCACAAGCAAAATGAAGTGCCTTGGAAATCCTGTGTCTATAAAATGCTCAAAGCCATTTTCCACCTGGGGGTGAGCAGGGGGAAGTTGATCTGTGCTGACTGGAGACACAGGGATGTTTTTACCGGACAGGCTGATGAAAGCCCAGACAAGAAATAAGCATCTTGTTTCACACATGTTTTCCTTTAATTATTGCAATGCAAGATTTGGCTTTTCAAGGCAATTTCTAGAGTAAAGATTAGGAGATATTGTGCATGATAGGACTTATTCCTTGAATGGAATCCAATAGTCCCAAACTAATTTCCAGTCCTTAGAATGAGGTATTTCTCCTGGGGATGGCAATATCTGTGGTTTCAATCTCTCACATCCTACCCAACAGTTTCCTCATTACGGTCTCAGGTTTCTTTGTCACCACACAGTTTATACAGGCTCAGATTTAATCAGTAGCAAAACATTCATCAACATGAATCCATGCCATTTTTTGTTCTTAAAAATACCTCCAAGCTCGCTAAATATTTGTCAAGTAAACATTTCCTAGACACAGAGAGCACTGCTCCTCACTTCCTTCTCCTTTGGCTATATTGCAGTCTTGGGATTCTTCTCTAGGATTACAGTCATTGGTATTTTACTCCAACACATAGGTTTGATAGAAAATCATCATGACTCCAGGCTGTAAGTTCACAAGTCTGGACATGGAAAGCCCTTCTGTGGTTAACTAATATTTTGTTTCAATATTAGGGTATTTTCTGTTCAAAATTAAGATGAAGGTTCTCACTTGGCAAAATATTTATCTTGTGCTGTGATTTATCAAAGAGGAAAAAAAAGATTATATAATGGTTATATAATTTTCAGCTTCACAGTAAATGGATACTCCTACTTGAACTCTCACAGTGATTTATGAACATAAATTAATTAAGACTTACAAGAGTTCTGTGAGATAAGGAAATACTATTCTCCATCTCATGGTGTAGGAAACCAAGCTTCTGCCAAGATCACACACATTCCTTGACTGCTGTCACCTATCCTGTTTGCCTTTCAGCTCATTCCAGCATTGACTATTGTGTTTGTGCCATCAAATTGCTTTCAAGTTAGCTGCTTGTTTATCAAAAAGTGATGTTTCCAAGCAATTGCAGTGATGTCCATTCCTCTCCCTCCCCTCCACGGCTGTTATGCTCATCTCCTTTCTTTCCCCCAGGTTTCTGGGGGTTGCTGGGTGTATCAGTGTCACACAGCCACAGTAGCTGATGCCTGTCTAGGGTGAAAGCATGCAGGAAATGCCACCCCAAGTTGTCAGTTTCCTTGCAGAGTTCAAACACCTGGGGTTTTGGGGAAAAGTGGAAGATCCAACTGAGTTTTCTCTACAGAAAAACAGCTGTGGTCTCTGTATTGCACATTGTGGTTACGCTCTTCTAAGTATCTCCAGTGTTTTCATACACCACTGATGCCCTTCTGCTCAGGGAAGATTATGTTCAGTTAAAGACCTGAGGCTCTGACAAATGAGCTCTGGAAATTGCCAGTGAAGTGGTTTAAGATGCTGCCCGTGGCTTTCTGCACTGCCTCTGCACAGGGGTTTATGAACCCTAGAGAGCAGCATAAGAGTGTGCCTGTGCCACAGCTGCTCCAGTGGCTGGGCTGGTGCCTCCTTTAAGTCCCAAAGGAAGTGGATTTATGCTACAGCTGAGAATCAGAAGCACTGAGGCGTGGGCACACTGCCTTTGGCTGACTCTCCAAAAACCAATGCATTAGACCTCTTCTGCTCTTCGGCTTTATAGACCCTCAGTGCCAAGATTTCCCCTTCTCAATAAAGCCCAAATTCCCAAAACCTAGTCCACTGGCAGCAGTTTCTCACAGAGGTGGATCCTAAAATTAGAGACTGGTCTCTTGAATCCCAAAAGGGGCAAGACATGCTTGGAGAACATTTCACACCAAGAAGTTCACATTCCAAATATCAAGTTATATTTACTGTTCTTTTAGAGAAGAGGTCTCCTCCTCCCTTCCACTTATGTACTTGGAAGGGAATTGAGGAAGAGCTGAGACCTCTGGATTTGAGCTCCTCTCCAGCCTGGGAAGCTTTGAGCTTGTAGCATCCTCTAGCCTGGGGCACACTTGGTGCACCAGGCCAGAGATGAAGCAATTGTAGGAGCAGTCAGGGAGAGGCAGAAGCTGAGCCCTGATCCAGGAGCAGTTTAGAAGCCTGTTTTGTGCAGATGATAAGGGTTAGTGTCTCTAATCAGAAACATTTTGCCAGCCTTTGCAGTGAAGCACACGGGAGATCAGTGCTGCCATCTGAACTCCTCCTGCTGCTTTACATCCACTCCTATTATCTGTTGAGCCCTGATGTTCACACCTGCCCAAGCTGCAGATGTAGCTGTGCATTAACAAAACCAGCAGGAGCCCCTCTGCTTTGCTCTGATGCTGCCCTGCCCATCAGTGCCCCTGGGATGAGAGCAGGAGCAGGAGCAGG
>NC_031775.1:14401698-14566744 GCF_001522545.3 Parus major
GGAGCAGGATCAGGAGCAGGAGCAGGGGCTGGGGCAGGGGAAGGAGCAGGAGCAGGAGCTGGGGCAGAGGCAGAAGCAGGGGCAGAAGCAGGGGCAGGAGCAGGGGCAGAAGCAGGGGCAGAAGCAGGGGCAGGGGCAGGAGCAGGAGCAGGAGCAGGAGCAGGAGCAGGAGCAGGAGCAGGAGCAGGAACAGGAGAGGAGCAGGAGCAGGGAGGCAGGGCTGCAGCCTCACTGCTGCCCACTCAGGGGAGCAGCAGAGCAGGGGGACAGGAGGGAAGGCAGAGCCAAGCAGTTTAAGCGAGGGCAAGGATCAAGGTAGGGCTGGCCTGGCTCTGACTGCACCACTGTCTCCATCTGGGTTGCACTGGAGCAGTTCAGTGTCCATGGGTTCCTCCTTCATGCCAGGGCTGCGCTGCAGTGACCAGAGCCAGCATCACACAGCTGGAGTGACTGTGCAGAGAAAATGTCCTTCAGCCAGGGGTCCCAGTCACCAAAACTGGCACCAGTCTCATCTTGGCTGGGCTCACAACCGGTTCACTGCAGACAGACTGCCTCACAGCCATGAGAAATGCCAGGAGGCTGGAGCACCTCACACAGCAGCTGACAAAGTGCTCCCCACTGCTCACCCTGCAGCTGCCCTGCTGCTCTTTGGAGCCTGCTGATGATTCTGTAGGACCAAAGAGCTCAATGCAAACAAAGGCACCAGAAACCCTGCAGTATTCTCATTTGCAGGAAAACCTTTCCTAGAAAGATAATTGGAATTTCTCTATTGGAGCAAGTGTTTTCATTTTTTTTTCTTTTTTTTTTTTTTCAGAAATTAAAAATAAACTTAGAAAGACATTGAAACATAACAAGGCATAAATGATACTGAAATGGCTGCTTTGCAAAATCCTGTAATGGAAATTATTTTACAAACCTTTTAAAATTGGCAAATATTACTAATATTCCTCCAGGCAACACTTGGGCTATTATTTAAAATGGGATGTGTGGTGTCCCAGAGAGACTGTTCTCCTGAACTGCAAAGCATTTTGTAGGACCTGGGAAATATGAAATGATTTAAGGAGGAAAGAGGGTTAGCAGTTCTGCTTTGTGTGGTTTCTACTGCCTCTAAAGTAGTTTTAGAGGAGAATGTGTTCTGGGCTGTAATTCAAGTAGTGTTACAGATACTGTAACATTAAAAATGGACAAATTAGAGGCACCTGATGAAAAACATGTTACTTTTTCTGTTTGGTGCCTCAAGCACACAAACATGATGCTTAGATTCTCCTGGGTGCTTGTATTAAACGAACCTGAACTTATTAAGGAGGTCTGAAGTGAGTTTTAAACTCAGGAGCTGGATGGCCTCACTCTATCTCGCTCTGCAGAGCATCCTCAACACTCAGGATAGTGTGAATCAGCAACAAATTCAGCACACAGGGACCCCTGCAGAGATGAGACCTTTTTTTCCATCTGCCTGACTCCTATGAACAGTGCAAGGACAAGCCATAACCTGTGAAAGGCTCATGGGGTTTTCTGCGTGTACCTGACCTTTCTGCTCCAGCACAGAAGTGGATTATTTGGGATTTTCACACTGACTTAATGCTCCAGATTTTTTTCTCTGCTGTGGGTGAGTGGAAAATGGGACTCCTCTTTGAAGGCTTATCCCCACTGCAGGCGTCAGAGGATGGGGGCAGGTTCCTGGGTGATAGAGAGAAGCCTCAGCCCAGCAGTGTGTGAAGAACCCCATGTGAAGTGACCTGAGCCTCTCCAGAGGTGCTGCATGTGCTTAGTGTTGCTGAGGACCTGTCCCTTGGTGCAGAGTGACCCCACAGAGGGGAAGGACACTGTGTGAGTAGGCCAGAGCAATGGGAACAGGTTTTGGAGCTTGATGGGGAGCAGAGACAGCCCTGGTGTGACTGAGCTGCCGGGGCATGCACATGCCCTCTCATGGCAGCCTGACACTTCTGCCCTTGCTCAGGGCATCTCCTGTAGGGTGCTTACACTCACCAAACCATTATGTTCAAAAAACAGCACAGTTATAGAGGTCCTGTAGTTTGGTTTTTTTAGTGCCACAGTGGTCTGCTCATAGCGTGAGGTGGCAGCAGGAAGGAACCAAATGCACCAGCAGTCCTTTGTTCTCTTGCAGTGCAAAGGGGCTGAACAAATGGCTTTCAATGAGATTAGTGGATGAATCCAAGAACATGCAGCCAAACAGATGAGCAAAGTGCAGCTGAGGATTTATCTTCAGCAGGGTCTGATTTATCCTCAGCCCAAGTTCAAGTTTAGAGAATGGACAGATCCCAGAGTTGTGTTAGGTACTGACACAAGAACTTAGGAATAGAGAGCAGGTAATCCAGACATGAGAGAGAGGGGGTTTGAAGAGAATGGTCACAAAAAACAAATCCACATTCCAGAGTGGAAAGCATCTGTGGGGAACGAGATCTCTGGGGCAAGAGGAGGCAGAGTGCTAACAGGAAGAGCAGATTGCAATATCCCCAGCCAGTGCTGCAGGCTGAGCTCTCCTAACTGCAGCTGTGGTCCAGAGATGATGTGAAAAACAGCAGACTGACACTGGCTCACAAAGCAGTGAATGAAATCACATCCAGGCTGTTTGTATCCTGCTGGCCATCTCCCTGTGGCAGCACTGGGAGTAAAGCTGCCCTGGTGAACATTTCTGTCTGTCCAGGCAGGGCAGGGGTGCACTGGGGGCTGTGGGCTCCTCTGCTCCACTTCCTGGGCACAAAGGGACAGCCCTTTGGGACACCATCCCAGGAGGTCACACAAGAAATGGCCTTCAGTCCTGGTGCAATTCCCACAAGCAGATTCTCCCTCCACCCTTATTTTCTGTCTGCCACCTCTCACCACCACCACTCTGCTAGGGTATTACAAAACATGAATAAGGTTCATGTGCCAGACTCCAAAGTGCTTTCAGGGTTTTTTGGGTAGAAAGCAAGAGCCTGTGGGGAAGTGGTAATTGTTGTCCCTCTGGATGTAGCCTGACCACTGCTGAGTGCCTCCAGGATCTGGTCTATCCTCTTTCCCTGGGGTGAGGCTTGGTGTTCTTTCTTTAGTAAAGGAAATTCATGGAGGCAGCACAAGCTGAAATTCTTCCCATGTACTTATAATTCCCTATACACTGGTTAACCTTCTTTTATGCTGAAGATTTGCAAGAGAAGGATGCTAAGCAAATGTTGGGTATTTTGCCACTATCACGAGCAGTGCCCTGGGTTCCACTGTCTTGCTGTGTCAGGCACAGGGACATCTCCAAGAAACATTTTGCAGCATATTTTGCAGCCAAACCACAGTGGTGGTGTTGAAAGACACAAAAAAATTTTCCCTTACTCCACCTGGCCAAGAGACAAAAAGGAGTGAGATTTGCAAATTGCCAAATTAAGCTCAGCCAGAGTCTGTGGCTGTTGTCATTAAGAGAACCCGTGCAATAAATGTTTACAAAAGCGTTTCAGAAATAATGGCTCTCTGTAGAACTGGGTTGGGAAATGTCCAGCAGAACAGGTTTCAGGAGAAAAATGCTGATTTCTTGAGACTGTGGGGTTTGTGGAATTGTATGGGTTTTGACAAACTTTCGATGAACTACAGCAGCGATTGCCAAACTAGGGGCTGGGAGCCTGATGGAAGTTCAAACCTAAGTGAGGCTTGTGTCTGGATCTGGGGTCATGAGTCTGGAAAATACTACACTGTGGGCAGGTTTAGTCTTTAAGATCATCTATGCCAAGGCAGCCCCTCTGTGCTCAGTGCCCTTGGCCTGTGGGTCACAGGGCCCCAAGGCTCCCCTGCTACCAGAGCTGTAAGCCCAGGGGTGCTTTCGGGTTTGCCAGAACTGCCTGGCCCTTGCTCTCAGACAATGCACATGGATATACACCCCGCAGATATAACAGCCAGAGAGCAGAGCAAAATATTTTTAATGAACACTAAAAGAAAAAAACAAACCTGTTGGGGCCAGCTTTGAAGGGATGGAAGCTATTCTTAGACCATGTTCTAGTTCACAGAGTAGTTTTAAAGTGAAAATAAAAACACAGAAATAAAATATTCATACAGGTTAGAAGGAACCACTTCCACTTTTCCATTTGAGATAGTGGCAGTTTTTCCTGCTTTTTTTCTGACAAACTTAATTTTTTTAAAAGAGTTTTTCAAAGCAAACTTTAAAAATAAAATTAAATGCTTGATTCGGGGCTATGACAGACTTTTGAGACAACTTCAAACAAAAACAGCAGCCAGCTGCTGCTGACTGGTAAGTCCATTTCCCCAAGTGCCTCTCTCTGACAGCAGCTCCAGCACAGCCTGCACACCTGGTCACAGAGCAGGAGGTGTGGGGCCCAAACAGCTCAGCCCTTCCCCAAGAGCATCCCAGCACCTCCCTGGCTGCTCATGCTGCACTGCTGCCCACCTGGAAGAGACCCCTCTGGGCTAGGGGCACCCATGCATTTTAAACCACAACACCAGGAAATGTTCTTTCCCTCTTTCCCCGTCCCAGGGAAGAGATGAGGATGAACAGATTCTCCAACTTGCAGGGTGATCATTGTCATTAGCATTTCAAAGGAGTCACTGAAAACCAATATTCAGTCTTTAAAGAACTTTTGCTGATTACAGGCTTTAGCATGCCCAGAGACACTGGCAGAAATCTGTGAAGCATGTGTGTTCACACTCTGTAAGCCAGAGCTGTTTTGTCCTCCTACGGAGCCCAGCCTCCCAGCCACTCTCATTGGTGTATTGGAAAGTATTTATATGAAAAAAATAATAATTTATATCTACAGGGAGGATTTTAATCCCGAAGTACAAAATCTGAGCTATAAAGGAATGCCTTACTGCAATCTGGCATGCCTCAGCATGGTAATTAGGTTTTTAGTGATTCTGTGCTATATTAACCCCTGGGGAGCTGTTCATTGACTCATTTGTGTTACTAGCTGATAAATACCATGCTTGGTATCAAGCAGAAGGGGAAGGGAAGGAGGTTACCTCAGGAGGGTACCTGACCCCACCAGGGTCATGCAGAAGCCCAGACCTGGCTCTGCTAGGTTTTGCCCATTTACTGACATTCTTTTATTGTTCTTTCTGCCACTGCCTTTCTTAGTCAAGCTGACCCTTCCCAACAGCCTACTGCAGTGAGGATTTGCATAAATCCAGCTCACCTTATCACATTTCAGTTGTCCAGAAGACTATTTGCTGAGGAAACAAACTACTCAGACACAAGTTGTTCAGTGTGAAGCCAGGTCCCATATAACTCTAAATCTTCCCTAAGCCTTCCTAAATGTCTTCTAAATTTTTACATCCTATCCAGGGCTGACTACCACACTTGGGGATGGTGTGACTCCCTTGCCTACGTCTCTTCTCTCACCCAGGACCTGCATGTTATTCACTAGCACCAACTTGTCAAGTCAAGCTCTGGCAGAGCTGAGCCCCAAATACTTCTGGACTTACTCCAGGACATGAGCCCTGCTCCTGCCCTGCTGGAATATCTGCTGAGGCCCCTGGGCTGAAGCCATGTGTGAGCTGTGAGATTGGGCATGGAGGGACGAGGAGCACTGCTCACCTCAGATGAAGGTAATGGCACAGAGCTGGAGCTCTGGCCCGTGAATGCCTGTGTTTGCTGTGCCCAGTCTCCTCAGCTCTAATAATTCTTTCTGACTAAAAAAGCCCTACCAAAGGATGCAGCTGAGCTCTGCAATGGGGGATTTGTGTGAATTCCCTTCTCCCCCTCAGTTCACAATATGGGCTTTCATAAAAGGACTGTGTCCTTTAATTGTGAAACCTGAGACCCTGCTAATGCACAGAGGAATAAAATCTCTTTGGAAACAACCAATCACCTTCCTTGTCGTGAAGTGCAAAGAGAACTTTTATGCATGGGCTTCTCAATCACTAAATTTTACCAGAAAAAAAATATTTTATTGGAAGTAAAAGGGTTGCTCCAATGATCCAGAGTTAGCTGTTAGTGAAATTGTTTGCATTTTTTTCTTTCATCTAAATAAGGAATAGCCCACAAAATTTTTCTCTAGTGGGTCCATAAATAATGCTCAGCTAGAGTAGGTAAAATGATGGAGCTGATCTTCTTTTTTTCTTTTCAGTTAAAGAAATATCAGAGGAATGTGACTGCCAGAATAATTTACTAAGCTTTAGGTGATCTCTTTAAAACTACACCTTTAAAAAAAGAAGCAAAAGGAGAAATTATGCTCCTAATTTGTTAATCATGAACTTAATCAAAATTTAAAAGATGCTGCAGTAAATCCTTGAGAGCAGGTGTCATCATTTGGTATCCATTTAGTAGTTGTTTATATTGGTGGTCTTACATTAAGCTTAACAAGGTCCCACTGTTCACTGTGCTGCAGAATCAAAGTGAAAGATTTTATTCTCAGGAACTTACAGTGCAAATCAAAAATATTTTATAAACTGAGTTTGTGTGCTGTTTTTATTTATGTGTTAAGTGAATGCAATGGGTTTTGCTTATTCACAGGTCATTTTGTCAGCAGTTCTCAGTATGTCTTAAATGTTTTTACCTGTTTTTACAGGTAAAAGCAAACCACTTTATCTCATGGTTTGTTATTAGGAAAATGGGCCCACCTCAGAAAAGGTTTTGTGAGAAGAAATACAAGAAAGATACTGAGGTATCAATACAGTGATGCTGAGTCACAAAGTTCCAGATCTCACACTTCCCCCTTCTCCCAGGGCTGTCAGGTAGGGGAAAGCACTGGAGCACTGCAATGTTTACAGGCAAAGCATGCAAAGAGCCATGCTTTTAAAATGCCATTATCCAGGGCATATCCCATAGAGGCCTTCTGAAACTGGATCCTGGTAGGCTTCTTATTCTACAGGTTGTTTTTGCGTCCATGAAGATTTGATGGTAAGTTAAACGGTTCTGCAGGCAGAAGTGCCGATGGCTGGTTTCTGGTGACTGCCTTGGCTGCAGAAGCACGGGGGGCTAACAAAAAGTGTGGCTGGCAACCCAATCCCTCCCTCGGGACGGCTCTAACAAGATTCCTCTCCTTCCCTTTCTTGTTCAGTGTTGCAATGATTGTACAAACTTAATAACTTGGAGACTTCATCCCTTCGTGCCATTCTGCTAAGAAGTCTGAAAGTCATGAGGGAGGGATTGAGAGGCAGATGGATAGGTATGGTGATCCTGTAAACCTGGCTTCCTTAGGAAACTCAGAAATGCAAACTGCTGTTCTCAGTGGTATTCTAATTCTGGCAGCTGCTGTTTAAGAAAAACAGTTTTACAAGACTTGAGCACTGGCAACTCTACAGTAAGCAACTTATCCAAAAGCCTCATCCTTTTATTTTTCTTCTGTACCACAGGTGTTCAGAGACACCTCAGTCATCTGGGTGCCAAATTTGTGACAACTTAAATCTGACCAAGCCTTGAACACAGAGCACAGGACCACACAGCTGGTGTGTCCTCCCCCACCAGAACACCACCCTACGTGTTTGCAGCACCAGCCCCAGCTCCTGCCTGGCAGCCCTGACCCTGCTGGGCTCCTGGACCTGCTGGCCACCAGGACACAGAGGGGGAGCAGCAGCTGCACAGCTCAGCAGCACACACGCCTCTTCCAAATAGTGCACATACTGTCCAAAAACTATCTAGTGCAGAGAGAACTCCTGAAAATGCTCTCTGCTTGCTGCCCTTCCAGCTGGTCATTCCACAGTGCCATTCTCACTGTCCTTTCATGACCAGGAACACACAGACCATCCTGGTCACAATCAAGGTCACAACACTCACAGGGAAAGAGGAGACAGTGGGGATGGGGGGCAGTAAGAGAATGAGAGACAGTGGAGAGAAAATGGTTTCAGGAATCGCTACAATCTGTGACACATTGATAAGTGATACTGAATAAAAAACCACATGTTCCATTGTACAGAAAAAGATCATTGAATTAATCCAAAAGAATTGCAATATCCCATAAAATTACCCTTTTAGGGATCTGGACTGAACCAAGGTACTTCTGGCAATCTCTTCATCATTAAAGTGTTTCCTACATTAAACTCTGTGTGTCCTCTTTATGTGCTTCCCACTGCTGAGTGATTTCACTTGAAGAGCAGCAAATTGATATGCTGGAATAATTATATGAATGGATTCCTTCCCAGACTTGCTAATAAAGCCTGAAACTGAAGAATGCACAACACCAAGCCACAAGGTCAGCAACATCTGTCCAAGCCTATAGTTGGGATAGTTATGCTTGGACTATGGTTTATGGTTTTGGATAACAATAGCTTGGACAGCAGAACTGAGGAGTCTGAATAACCAGTTCTTTGGATCTGGCAACAAGGTTTAAGCCCTTCTGCAAGAGCAAAGGGCACTGCAATAGTGCTAAGGGCCATTATCCCATATTTAAAAGCTTTGGAGGATACCACTTCTGTATCACCATGGCAAAAAAATCTTTATGCACAGAAGCCTCACAGAAATGAGCACATCTTCTTTTTCCAACAAATTCTCCTCAAAATACAACACAAGTAATCAATTTTCTTAAGAGAAAAGACAAATAATTTTGCCATAATCAGCTCCAATTTCAATTCCATTTGTAGCCATATTTTTTCCCCCTGAAACTTTCGAAGAATAATGAGAAGGTGTGGGAAGAGAAAAATAAACACCCTCGCTGGTTCCTTTTCTGAGCTTTAGTGGGAGAGTTCACCATCATAACAAATTAGCCTAACCTGGGGGTACAAGGTGACCCTGGCAGTTCAGGCACACTGTCCCCAGGTCAGCTCCTTGCACCCTGCGCAGGTGAGTTAGAGTCCTGTGGTCTCATGTCTCCTGATCCTGTCAGCAGCAGGGCAAACACTGCCTGCTTGTGGGCTATAACCAGACTTGTTGGAGGAACTTGGCAGAGGTTTCTGCCTCCTCCTGCCCACTTGTCCTTTTCACACTGGTACCTCACTGCACTGCCTAACACCTTTCCATGAAAGCCCAGAAGTGCCTCCCCCAAGGGATGTCCTGATCCTGTCTCTGGGCTGAGCTCTGCCCACTTCTTTCTCCTGTTCTAAGCAAGCATCCCTGGCCCTCACAGATGCTGCTCTCTCTCCCTGTTCTCCTCAGGGAGCATGTTGTCCCAGTGGGGAAATAAAAAGAGCATTTCAAAATACCTTCTTTTCTCAAAGTCCTGAGAAATTGCAGTTGTTCCTGTCTTTGTGCCAAGGGATGCTCCCCACCCAGGTTCTGTCACTCAGGGCACAGGTGAGGCCTCTGGTGTGGGGCTGTCCTGCCAGAGCCCTGATGAACAGAAAAACCTCTGCAGCAGCAGTGAACAGCAAAAAGAAACCAGTGCAGGAATTCCCTGGGGTGGAGAGGTGATGTTTATCCAAGATCTCTGAGGGAAGCAAAGTGTGAAACAGGGGAGGCATTGGCAGGCACTTTGAAACAAAGGAGAATAGACAGTTAACAAGTCCCCATGGCCGAGCAGGGCTGTTGTCTCTGTATCTGCCTGTGGAGCAGCACTGGCTGTGCAGCACTGGGGTACAGGGCTCTCTGTCTTTGTCTTGGAAGGATGCTCTTCTGCTCTGCCTGCCATGCTAGATGACCATGAATACCACGGGGACATGACTGAGGACTACAGGCTCTACTGAGACAAGTCCTGAGACCTCTGTACTATCTTCTTCTGCCTACCTCTGCACACAGGTGTGTAGTAATTTCTGCAAGGATCTGTGTGAATCTGATGTCATTACATCTTCAGTGCCTCCTTCTCCTCCTGTGTTTTTTCCCTTGTGAAATTTAACACTTTTTTTCCCACTTTCTTCCCTCTCTGACCTATTGCTTGGACTCCAAAAAAAAACCACAAAACAAAACCATTGCTGTGCTTTCTCATATACTCACCAAATGACATAACACCGTCCTCAAGCCTGCACTCCAGACTCTCAGAAGGACCTTGTGCTTTGAACGGAACCTTTGTGCCTGCAGACAACCCAGTGACTTATATAGGACACTTAGGGTGCAGATGTGCCTATATTGTCAGCAGGCTCTTTAGGCTGAGCTCTCCAGGACCCTCAGTATCCAAGAAGCACCACATTGACAGGAACTCACAGACATCAGAGAACTCAGTGGTTGTGATAAATAGAGGTGGTCAAGCATCCAACAGGGCACAAATAAGATCAAATCTGACCTCCTCATAAGTCCTCCTCCACAGTCACACAAAACCCAAGCATTTAAGGTACCTTGCTATGACCAGACAGGACAAGAGCAAGATTTCTTGGAATATTTGGGATAGCATGATCAAAAATTAGGTTGATATTCTTCCCACCCATTTAAAGGCAATCAAACTGGTGCGAGTTCTGTACAGTCATGCAAGTGTCCTCCTGCAATCCTGTACACCAGAGTCATCAAAACCAACATTGTTGATTTATAGGGCCCACCTCAGCATTCCAGCAGCCAGTTAGTTAATGCAGGAAACCTTACAACTCAGAGGCGTCCAGGAAGTGCCACAGGTCCTGTGGGCTGTGTGGCTGCTCCTGGGGAGTGATCTATGCTCCACTGTGACCCTGGTCTCTTCCTTTCCATGCTGCTGTGCTTTCAAGTTGTCCTAAGGAGGTCCTCCATGCTGGCCTTTGAAGAGAGAGCTGTGCTGCCCAGGTGGGATCTGCTCCCTGGCAGTGATGGAGCAGCATATCAGAGGCAAACAGCAGATCCTACTGTGCAAGGTTCTGCTCTCGCTCCATTTCATGGTAGATCAAGCTGTCACCTAGAGGATGACACACTGAAGTGATTTACTGTGTTTTTTTTACAAAAGACTGGATTTTGTTAGGTGCATTAATAGCATTTGTAAGTACAGAGCTCAGATGAGAGATTAATAAGGATTTGCCCACTGTGGCTAGGGAACAATTCCAAAATCTCTCTAGGCAAAATATTTTGTACCACCAGCTATTTCTTTCATTCTCTCCCTCCCCTCCAGGGGATGAGATATTTTCTGGCAGCATCTGCCTTACTTTTCTGCTATTTTCCCTTATTAGAGGCTGAGGCTTACGGGAAACATAAAGTATCTACTCATCTGGGCTTGGACTGGTCATATTACAAGTTGAATTTTGTCATGATACCCATAAGCAAAACATTTGCACTTTCTTTTCCTCAAGGCTATCCATGGGAAACTGAGTGATGAGAATGTCTCTGGGCACTGGTGATTTGCTGCATATCTCTAAACTCTATCAGCCAACAGTAACATAGAAAATGGAAGCAGACGGGATAAGCAGGGATCCTTCTTAATTTCTTTCACTAAAATGTATTTGGACAAGGCAGTTTTGGCTAGCACACTTATGCAGACTAGGACTGGGCACTAAGTTTCTTCCTGAAAGCATAAAGATCCCAAGAGAAACACCATTACCAGCAGCAAGCTGCTGCACCTCTCCTTGCATTTAATTCCATCTAAGTCCTGGTGCACAGAAAACAATGGGATTTTGTCACTATTAGGGCTTAAATCTCTGGTTGCTGACGTTAAAAGCCAGGAAGAAAGGTTTTGACATAACCTCTGAACTCCAAAGGACTAAAGTTCAACTTGGATCAAAGAGGGGTCTTTAAAGAGCTCTGTGCTGCACCAGGAGGGTGACATAAGGATGCCATGTACAAATTGCACTGCCTCTCAGGAATGCCTCGTTTTCTGTTACGGCTTTTGTCCTCTAATAGCAGATCCAGGGTCCCAAAGCAGAACATTGTATTAAAATATCAACAGAGGCTTTACCTTCTCCAACTTAAATGGCCAGTTCAGAAATCCACTCTGGTCTCAGGACAGACAGGGTTTGAAAGGGATTGTAAATTAAGTGATGCCTACAAGAGTGGGAAGTCCCAGAGACCTGAGGCTTGTCATAATAACTTAGTCCACAGATAACACCCCGGGAGGACAAAGCCACAGGCTGGGTGAATGGATTTGGCAGCATCCATTGAACTGTTTGTGGCATCACCTAAATCCTTTTTCTAAAACTCTGACCCCTTAACTCAACTGCTGGCTTCTTCCACACCTACAGGAGTGCTCCAGCACACAGCTGGGTGAAAACCAAGGAGGATGCATTGAACACGAATGTATGATCCTTCTCTCTGATCCAATATCGTGTTCAAAATGAAAGAGTGAAAATTAGGTTTTGATTCTTAACACATTACTTAAATTGCATAAATCTTAGGCACTTGTTTAAAAAACTGAGAAATGCAAAAGTGGACAATGAGCTCTAGAAGCCTTTATTTCTATGATTTGGGGGTTGTTAAAGTATTAGGATGTTCTCATCAGGAAACCCCTGAAGGCTGAAGAAGCCTTCTAGAGTGCAAGGAGCTATACAACTGAGGCTGGGGCTAAAAGGCTGTCACATTCATTTGTTCCTGGAGCTGAATGTTGCCTTTGAACCTAGGCCATACTGCTGTCTTTGAATGCCACAGGTCTATCACTCCCAAGAGGACAGAACACAGACCCAGATCTAAACAGTGATGCTTTATACAGCAGTTTCCATCTTCTGAGTGTTTTACCAGACAGGGCTTTCTAGAAACAATGTTTTCAGCTCTCACCACTCTGGAAATGTGCTCCATGAATGAATTACCAAAAGAGGAAGGAGGATTGGATGCTTGCACAGCAGAAGGATAAGACAGGCATGCTCCAGGCTTCCCTAGGGACCAGGATTCACTGCCTGCCAGGTGGTTTTCTGCACTGGGCCAGCTGGGGCCCACCAGCACTTATTAGCTCTGCAACATCCCAGCTGGCTATTGCTACACTGAGGTTCTGGGGAAGTTTATTAATGCTAGAACTAATTTAGCTGGATGTACTCCCACCTCACCATCACTGGCAACGGTTCTCTGAAGTTCCAAAAATTCCTCCAAAGATAGCTCACAGCTGACAGTGCACAGGTGATCAATTTATAGACATTACAATGAATATATTTTGTTATTTATATAATAGTGTGAGTAAAATCAAGTGAAATAAAATACAGTTTCACGTTTTATTATTTTTAAAATATGACTCAGAAAAAACCTAAAGGACAGATAATACATGTATTTCGTTGTTAGGTTGTATACACTCACCACCCAAATCAGGATTCAGAAATCAGGACACTGTAACATGTGCTTAAAATAACTTAAGACTGTCTAAATGTAAAAAAAATCAGTTATCAATATGGGAAAAGAAAAATTATTAATTAATTCCTTAAAAAAACAACAACAACCAACAACAAAAAAAAGGAAAATATTTGTTTTGATTTTGTTGCATTGATATTACTAGAGCTGCAGTAGGATGGAGGTGGCTCAGCCCTTCTGCCTAAAGCTCTCCTGGACTTGACTGGTACAGATGCACAATAGATTTCCAGGCATAAAAAAATGGGGTCCATCCAGGAAACTCAAATACTTTTCCTCATGAATGGTTAGAGTTGATCTTTCCAGAAAACACAGCGAGAGTCTGAACTACTGCAGCTGCAAGATTTTTTATTTTATTTTAATGAAAGGCCACACAACCCATATGAACTCCTACACGGCATTATGACCATGGTTTCCATTCACTGCTGGGTGAAAATGAAGTTCTGAGCACTTTTATGTTGTGTTTTCCTTGCCTTCACTATGTTTTGGCACCCATGAGAGTGTATGGGGTGTTTGCAACAGACTTTCTGCATTGCTTTCACAGACAGTCTCCTGATACCTCTCAGACCAGAGGCAGAAAAACACTGAACTAGATGATGCTTTGAGGTCCCTTTCCATCTTGCTTTTTACGAGTCCATCAATCTGTCACAAGGACTCAAATGGTCCATTTATTAATGTGGAGCCCAGATTTTTGGCTGGGGCTGGTGCCCCAACCATTTCATAAACACCTGGCAGCTAATGGGGTCAAGCCTCACTGCCTCCCTGTTAGTGTTATCCAGACCAGGAAGGCACAATAGCATCCTCATGGGGTGACAACTTGGGTACCCCACACAGACTGCAGCTGGACACACTGGAGACAGGCATTCTGCTTTGGAGAGGCTTGCAGGACAAAGGTGCTCCCAGAGCGAGGGCGAGGCAGCAGTTTGGATGCTGCTTTCATGCCAAAACATTTTCATCGTGTCCATACCCCACGCTGACCACCCTGCTCAAATCCAGACAGAAATCCCAGCTCCTGGCATTTGGCCTCTCCTTCTCAAACAATTTCCTATGAGCTTGGGGTATATCCCAAATGCTCAATGTCCTGCTTGGCCATTAAGCCACCTACCCTGCTTCCCCTTGCTGAAAGAGAAGTTATAGAGAAAAAGGCAATGGACCTTCAGCTACCCAGTTGCCCAAAAATGGGCTCAACAGTCAAAGATATCAAAAGAGAGTTTGTCCTTGCCCTGTTGTGCTTTGTGTGTTTCCCAGTGATGCAGGTGCCAGTGATGGAAATGATTGGCAGTGTTTGCCCTCAATTCCAATCAGCTACAAAAAGACATTCTATAAAGGAGAGACACTTCCCTGGTAATCAGTCATGGATTTACCCTCCCTGCTTGGAATATGATAATTTTGAGAATTTATTATGTTAATAATATAATACATATATATTATATATATTACATATATGTCAAGTATCAGTTAGGACATTTGGGCCTCTGATGTCTGACTTAAAGCAAGATATCCCCTATAAACTCTTGAAATGGGCAGCTTTCCATTGCTTGAGTGGATGAAGTAATTGAGCAGTGGAGTTATATTAAATCCAGACACATTCAGTATTTAATGCCAATTATGTCCTACTGACAAGGGAGTAGGATGCTGGAGATCTGGCTTATGTCATGCCCTTCCTTTATCCCTTTTTGACAAGATGAAGGTGGAATGACCTCCAATAATGGCATTGCCCTGCCGTTACTTTTGCTATAGTTGGCACATCATATTTTTTTAGTTATTGATGGTTCACAGCTTTCATGTGTTGCAATCAAGGAGTTTTAAGGCTTTTCCCACCATCAGTATTGAATACAGCTTCCAGCTATCCCTTGCTATTTAATTCCAGATGGGTCAAATCTTTCATACTGCCTGCAGGCACATTGCTAGCTAATGAGTTGCACTGGTCTGAGATCATTGTTACAAGCATTATTTCCCTGGTAAATATTTCTGGTTCAGACCTGAGAAACGGCAGAGGTACAAACAGTCAAGATTTATAATCTGGCAAGAAGTTTGAAAGCCGAGTTGCAAATAACAATGGTTACATTTATATTCTCTGTTTACAGTTTCTTCCTGCAAGTCTGTTGGAGGTTTAAGCCAAGCAATGAGCCCTGCCACAAGGCTGGCACGTTCCCATGCCGAGTGCCCAGGGATGAGCGTCTCCAAGAATTCTGTTCCTGTCTCTGTTACAGAATCTCAGCCCTTCGCACTCATGAATGTGCCAATCCCAGCAACCACCCCTGCAGAGATGTGAAAATGTTTTCCTTTCACAAATGCAAAGGCTGGTGAAGAAGAAAGGGACTAAAGTGCCAGAAATACTCAGAGACTAAAACTGCATCCAAATGCTCAGTGGGATTTTTCAGAAGCTCCTAGATGCAGCTCAGGGCAGGATGCAGCCATGGGGAGGCCATGCAGCTCTCATTTGCTTCTTCAGCATCAGACCTGTAGTCTTACTACTGGAAACCTGTTTCTTCTTGGGAGAACTCCAATCCAATCCCTTGCAGCCACCCTTCCCAGGAAACCTGCACCTGCTTTTGACGCCTGCTGAGGCTTTCTTGCAGATCCTACCTGGCAACAGTCTGATCCTCCACCTCCTCTGAAGGGATGAACCTATGGCTGCAGTCCTTGCAGGCCTTTAAATACCTCCTGAAACAATTAATGTCTTGCCCATGGTGGGTCAGAGGTACTGTGAATTAAACAGGAGCCCTGTTCAGGTCCCTACCTCTCTGCTGGCTGCCTGGACTCAGCCTCTCACAAAGAAAGAGCCTCCAGTCCAAGGGCATGCCTGTTATTGTGCAATACCATCAACATTTTAGGTACAGTCCTGATCCTTTTACTCAAATAAGCTGTCTCACTGGGGTCACTATGGTAGAATATGATCTCAGTTAACCCAGAATCACCTCAGCAATACTAAGGGTTATTCTAGTTTTAATCTGAAGACACATTTTGTTTTTTATGGTATTACATCCAATTTACATAACTTTTCTGACCCCAGTTACTAGCCTGAAAACACTAATCCGAAACAGTGGCAGAATATTGTCCAAAAAGAACTGCAAAAAATAAAGCAAATAATTATGAAATCTGGTTAATAGACATAACAATAAGAAACATGCCTCATCCAAATTTCTTATGAAACAGAGGTTTAATAGACTGCAGAGATGGGAAAATGACAGTTTTCATGTAATTATAGAGCATACAGGAAAAATCAGGTGGTCTCAGGAACTAGAATAAGATAAATGGGACAAAAGTGACACACACAACTATGTGTGCACAGGGATTAGGCCTTTGGCAGACAGACCATCAGTGGGAACTAACAAAGCTCTGCAGCTCTTAGGCTATCTCAGAGTCCCCACCACAACTGACAGAGGAATGCAGAACTTTTCTCAGGCAATAGGAAGAAATGCATTTCCAAGAGGAGAGGGAAACATTCGTGCCAGAAAGCAGAAGTCCAATAAGAGCTCGACTGCACACATCTGGTCATGCACAAGCCAGTAAAACAGGAGCTTTAAGGATACAAAGGAAACTGGAGAGTCTGTCCTGTGCAAGGGACCTGAAGCAGCCTGACTGGCTTGTGCAGAGGAGAAGAGACAGCTTGGTTACACCTCCCAAAACTGCCATATGACTGTTGGCAAAAACTGCAAAGCAGGAAGAGCCAAAGAGAAATATTGATACAAGATCTAATAAGCTCAATTATATTTTTGCTAGAAATGAGAAGCAGTGGTATTCAGGATCAAGCATTCCAAATGTAGCCAAACTGGATATCTACTTTTAGGCTGAGTTTATTGTTTTCAGGTGAATGCTGGGATTCCAATAGTTGTGTCTGTGGCAGTAAGAAACTGCAGTGGATGAGTCATCTGACCCATCAGCTCTATGTTCCTACCACATTCTAGCATCAACTTTTTGAAACACCAAATTTTGCTCCAGCTAGAGGTTTTGTCACATCAAAGCCATCAGCACTTCCTTATCCATGGAAAATTAACATTTTTGACGGTTCAGATTACATCTCCAGGGACATCCCATCCCACAAAAATGTTAATTCTTGTGACTTTTCCTTCCTCTTAGTTCCTTTATTCCTTTCATTTTGTTCTTAAGATTAAAGGAGAAGCTAAAATATCTACATTTCCCATAGGACAGAGATTCTGAGCTTTCACTTCTCCCATTAACACTTGTGCACACTGACACAGCTCTGAATACTTCTAATGGTCTCTGGCAGGAGTGATAACAGGTCAGTGAGAATTGGCTGTGTCTAGCACTGGTGTACTTGTCTAGGATGCAGACAGAAGAAAAAGATCCATCTGTTCCCTCCTTATCTGAGCTTGCAGAGTGCAGGACAGGTCTCAAGGTGTTCTCTGCTCCAGCAGAGGTGTCAAGTAAGGGAGCAAGGTGGGATTTGCTCAACCTGACCTTTTTGAAGGGAATTTTGGTTCTCTAACCCACCGCAGTACAGACCCTTGAGAGGTTCAGCTCCACTCCTCCACTGCTGGCAGTGGCTGAAAGTCACCCAGGAGTGGCACCTGGAAAACTCCAACCTGGTACAAGAACAAGTGCTCGGTTTCAAGTCAGACCCTACACTAGGGGCAAACAGACAGACCTGAAAGCTTAAATTTGGAGGACTGGAAAACATCCCTTTGGTAAAAAGAACTTTTCTTGCCTGCTTCTATGAGAGGAAATAGTAGATGTGAACACCCTCTAAGCCTTTACATCAAACATCAAGTCCTTTTCATCACCTCCTCTACCCACTAGAAGCCAGCACATTGCCTACTGCAAAACAAATATCCCCTGGAATGGATCCACATTCCAATATTATGGGGCTGCTGTGACTATTCTGGGATTATGATGGAATTATTCTACCTCTAGCTGTTTTAATAAATATTATGTGATTGCCAGGGAAACCTTGAAGAATAGAATAATACTGACCCATAGTTCTGAATTCCACCTGGATCTGAGTCAATTGCTATAATATGTAAATTAAGTAGTTAATGGATTGAATCTAAGACTGGGACATTCTGGGACTAACTATGTCTCTCTGATCCAGAAGAAACTTGTTTACTCAGCAATTTCATTAGCAGAGAAAAGTTGGCTTGCCTGGAAATAGTGGAGATCTATCTCAAGATGCCACTTCCACCAATGTGACATTTCTGGGGTGGTCTTGCAGAAGTGACTGTGGACAGACTTGATGTCAACTGAGCCACCAACTTCTGTCTGAAAAACCTCACTTTACAAGGCAGTTCTCTGAAAAAGGTCTTGTAGAACTTTCCTTTAAAAACCCAGACATTTTGGGTTTGCTTATATTAAGGTTTTTCCCCATGTTCATAGATTTATTTGGTTTGGGTTTTTTTTCCTCAAGTGTAGCAAATGACACCTTTTTTGCAGCTTCTTAAAAGACACATTCTAAGTTCTGGGTACAAAGAAGAAATTATTGTGAGGACCTTCTCCTGAATGAGACTGTTTCTACATCAACAACAACCTCCAGTACTTCCAGTGGATATTCATTAATATTCCTAAATCTACAGAGTTTTTTTTTCCATTTTTGTTTCCCCTTTTCTTGTTAATTCTTATCCTAATAAAGGCTCTCATTTTGCAAAAGAAGTCCACATATCCCAGTCCTGAGCAATGTTCTGGCCGCAGTGGTTTGTGTGATGAGGATCACAGTCCTCAGCTGAAATCTCTCCATGATAGATCTGGGAATGATTTGGGAAGAGGCAAGAGGAGAGGTGACAATAAGTGCTGAGGAGTGGGGTTACTGAGCAGTGGGGAACTGAATGAGGTAAGTTTCATTTGCAATTGGAATGCTAAAAAGCATGAAGTATTGTTCCTGGAAAAGAAACAACTCTAATTCACCATACACAATAATGGGCTATAAGTTAGGTTGTGCCACTCCTAGAAAAGAAATCCTGGATTAATTATGTGGTCTTTGGAAACAGCTGCCTGCTTGATAGGGATCAGAAAGCATGGAAAGCCTTCTAGTGTAGCCACACATTGCTTCCAGTAAATCTGAGCAGGCTGGCTGCTGAAAGGGCAGTTGCTGTGTTCCCTGTGTGCTCTCTCCCTCTCCCTTGCACCCTCCTGATGCTTGTCAGCTCCTCAGCAGCACACATACCAAGGAGAAGGAACCATATTTGTGCCATAGGTGTTATAAATTATGCAGTTTAAATGAAATTTGTTTTGCAGGAATATGCAAGGTGTCCTCACTGTGCATTTGAGCCCTGCTGTGGCGACATAGCCAGCAGACAATGTGGAAGCTTAACCCCCAGAATGACACCACTCTCCTGCACCCCTATCTTTACCAGCATCCTCACTGAGTGATTTCCATTGCACTCCAGCCCCTGGCACAGCCTGCTCAATTGCAGTCCCTGTCCCTGGACAGCCTGGCCCCTTCTGCAGGTCTGCACTGCATAATGTGATGGGGATTTGGCCCATGGAGGGAGGCACAGGAAGTAGGAGATGTTGTTTGCACGTCCAGAGCATGGCAGGAGGGCTCAACCAGCCTTAGGGTCTGCCTGCAGTGGCCTGGCAGTGCTTCCCAGCTCCTCTGCAAAAGCATTTAGTAACAGGAAGGGGCTAAATCCTGTTGATAATCTTTGGTCCCAACTTCGCATAACTCCAGAACAGGGAGCAGCATCCAACTCCATCCCCCTTCCCCATCTCCTGGGACCCATCTGCCCTGTTAGCCTGTGACTCCCATCTCCTGCTCCCTGGCCCTGCTCTCCAGCCTTTTCTGAATCTTTGCACCCTGCAAGAGGCTTCCTGACCTTTTCCTCCTGCTAGCACTGCCATGCCACACATGGGAGTGGGTGCTGCCAGACGTGGAGCAGGAAATCCAGCTGCCAGTCCATAAAGTTCAGTTCATTACATGGAAAGCAGAGTCTGAAGTTAATCAGTCTGCAGAAGGTGCTGTGTGCCACAGGGTTACTGCTCCCCTGCATGGAGGAGGCAGCTGCTCTCTTTGCCAGATGACTCAGCCTCCTGGGATTCTCTGGACTTGAAAGAATTCAAACCAGACCCTTAAAAGGTTGTTAGGCATGTGCTGGCCAGACAGCCCCCACTGTGCTGTGAATTACTGTCACATATGCAGGGAAGGTGGGAAAGCAGGTAGGGTGAAAAAGCTTTTGGCACTTCTCACCAGCTCCAGTGAATAATTGACCCAACTGATGTCGTACTATTAATTATTCAGTACTATAAATATTTTGTTCATGATCATGTGCAGCAGTAACATTCTGTGCTTCACATGAGGAATTTCACTTTTCTCTCACAATGCTGAAAGGGACCTTGAGAGACCATCTAATATTTTCTCCTGCCCAGGTCAAGATAATCTTCATCTAAAACCCTTCTGAGAGATGTCACATTAGTTTGTCATACCACATTCCCTTTCTCAGGGTCTGTCCTTCCAAGTTTTTGACCTGCACAATGTCATGGAAAAGGTAATTGTGGGTTCTGAAAAGAATTCAACAGTCTGCACAGGCAGGGCAGTGCCCGTGGTGCCATCTCTGGCAGCCCTCAGCAAGCAGACCTCCTGCACCCACCTGGCCTGGGGGCTGGAAAAGCTGTGTCTCCAGCCTCCAGCTACTGGGAACCCACGAAGCCAAGCTGAATTTAGGAAAGGCATGAACTTGGATAGGCTCAATTAAACTGCATTAAGGTGAATCCACTTTTGGGAGAACACAACTACCGGAATTCTGCAGCTGCAGACAGCTGTGTGTTCTGCAGACAGCTGTGTATCCTGAGCCAGCTGTGCACCCCACAGACAGCTGAGGTAGCTGTGCACCTTGAGATAACTGTGCCCTGCAGAGCTGAGTACCTGGGACAGATGTGTCCCAGGCAGAGCTGTGTGCCACACTGTGCCATGTGAGCCCTGGGACAGCCTGCAGGCAGCTGTGTGCCATGTGGACAGCTGTGTGCCATGTGGACAGCTGTGTGCCATGTGGACAGCTGTGTGCCATACAGCCAGCTGTGCTCCCTGCAGACAGTCCTGCACACAGCTGGGCTGCAGAGGAGCTTTCTGCTCACCACCACCTCTCACAGGGCCAGAGCTCAGGTATGCCAGTAAAGCTGCTTGGCAGGGTCTTCTCCACCTCATTCCTGGCAGAATCAGCTTGCTTAGGAAGTACCCATTATGTAAGAACACAGGACATTAATAGGACAAGTTCAATTTGAGGAAAATAGTTTAAGGAGCAGCATAGGAAGCAGCTCTGGCTGTGGATCAGGACATTGGTGACATCTGGCAGACATTGCCATTAGAGGGTGCTTCCAACAGAGCCTGATCAAGAGCATTTCAGACCAGTACTCTCTGGTGTGCAAGGGACACATTCCACCCTCTCTGCACATTAGGCAACTTTGATATCACCCAAGGGCTTAAATAGAGTGCTACAAAAACCCATCAGCAGCACCCCTTGAAGACTGAAGGCATCCTTACATGTTCTGCTGCACACATGGTTTTGAACTGTGCATACGTGCTTCTAGTTGCTCTTCTAGCCTTCTCTACTGAGCTCTGGGGTTTGGAAAAGGCAAGGGAGGAAGTGATTATCTTGGTCTTGCTCTCTGTGCAATCTTGTTCTCTGCTTGGCTGCCAGGAAAATCTTGTACCCATTATCTTAGAATCACAGAATCATTTAGATTGGATAAGACCTTTAAGATCCTGGAGTCCATCTCTAAACCTAACACTGCCTAGTCTACCACTGAATCATGTTCCTAAGTGCCATATCTACTTGTAATGCCACTGTCAGGCACTAGAACTGATGCTGCTGGAGCTCTGGCCTAAGCTACCATCTGTAACTGTGTTCAAGATGACACTTCAAGCCAAATTTTACACAGAATCTCAGTTTGTCTTTTACATCAGATTTGTAAGTTGTCAGGTCCCCAGCAAATGAAAGGGAAGAGCACAGACCTAACATTTTGCTAGCCCTGGTAATGACTAAATGAGGCTCTTTTGGATTTGTTCTTCTCCCTTTCTCTCTTTCAGGGTCTTCTAGTGTGGAGGAGCTTGAAGATCTGCTGTTTGCTAATGCAGTCACTGACTCATCACAATAGCCTGTGTTGCTGAATAATAAAGAAATGGCACAGCAGTCACACCAGCCAAATGTGCACCAGGCTCATGGCCCTAAGCTAGCCAGAGCTGGAGACTGTTTTTAAAAGAGACTTTAAGAGGAAGATGATTTGCAGTCACTGTAAAATAATGAGCAGATATCCCCTCCTCTGAGACAAGACCTTGAATTCATTTACCCCTGTATATAGATGTTGAGGGAGAAAGGCAGCATGAATATCAAGAATCCATAAATATTCCTGTTGAGTGAACTAAGTGCTTGTGGCCTCAGACAAACCAATCAGTTGTTTTTCAATACCAGAACAACACTGGAGTGGACCTATCCTCAATTTGCTGCTCTCAGTCTCCAAGGAGCTAAGCAACGAGTTAGTTTATAATCTAGCAATGGATCATTGTTTGCAACAGCAAAACAAATGGGAGCCAAACATTTCCTACTGAAAAAGTAAAAAGCCACAGACTTTTCAGTTTTTATTTTGCAGCTCCTTTCTGGGGAGAAAAATATAAAAAATCACTGGCATGCTTTGAAACTCCTGTTCAGTGTGAAATCCCCCTTCTTCATAACAGCTTCCTCAGAAATCTGTCAATCAGTCATCCTCCTACACAGAACCCACTCAAGAGCACTTAAAATGCAGTAGTGTCCTGTTGCCACTCAGCTTCCATCTATTTGTACCACTTAAGTCCTTCATTGTCATGCCTTTATTGTACAGAGCTTTCTCTAGACACTTTTTCTTGAGGCTCACAGATGCACTAACAGTCCCACACCCCAAATGTGACACTGCCACAAATCCAGCATCCCCAAAAGTGACAGCAATAAACTCCATCCAGCTGTAGATGGTCTGTTAACATATCCTGCCCTTGCTATCATTAATGAAAGTACAAGGTCCCAAAATTATGGGATTCCACACAGAACTCAACTTGCAACTTTTTTTTTTTTTCTGAGGAGTTTCATACAGTCTTTGCATTACAAAGGAAAAGCTTAGATATGTGACTTTAAAAGGTGCCAGAAGAGATCATTGTGCACCTCTTAAGGATGGAAAACAAGTAGAAGGTACTCTTTTACAAGCTTGGAGTGTAATTATCTGTTCTTTGACTTCTTTCCTTTGTATTGGTTACAAATACTGGTGAAATGTAGTCACCCAGACAGATAGGACTTCACTTCTAGGACTTCTCTGTAGAGACACTGAGGCAGGGCACAGGCTACTATTAATAACACACATCACAAGTTTTCTGCACTTTCCTTTATCATCTAGCCACCTGTAGCTACAGATGTGTGTTTTAAAATGCCTGCAAAAAATTTGTATTAGGAAAATCATGATGTCAAAGTGGCAGAAATGAGGAAGTACCAAATCTTGTGGATGAATGGACTTTTTAGGATAAAATCTTTAATGGCCAGTTACTTCAGACATTTTCTCAGCCTTCCCTATCACAGTACACATTCGTTCTGACTTTAAATAGATTCCTTTTGAATCTCTGTGAGGTCTCATCTGCCTGAGCTGGCTGATCAGCCCATGGTGCTCTGCCTTCTTCCATGGGGAAAGAGCTGTGGGGAGAGGTCCTGCTCACAGCCCTGAGAGCTCCCTGTGCCCTGCAGAGACTGAGCTACCCCTCTGTGCTCCACACCCACGGGAAAATGGTCTTCCACCTGAATTTCTCACTTTTCTTTTATTCAGATCCCTGGCCCTGGACAGGGTGAGGACTGTGAGATAGGGGAAAGCTCACAATGCCTGCCAAATTTCCACAAGGAAGGAAAACTCAGCCTAGCTTAGGTATACAGTCCAAGTGCCTCTCAGGATCTGGACTCCTTTTAGTCCCTCCATCAAGTGCTTGCTAAGTCAGTGACATGCCCTTGGGACACACCATCATTAGATGCATTATAAAGTGCACCTGAATTCACTGTTTGCAGCTTTGCAATACATGTGATGCCTTATTTAACAAATTCAAATGTGTCTGCTTTTTCAATAGACCCTTCTCAGGGTTATTCTTGTGCAAATCTGGAGTAGCTCTTCAAATGTCACTTAAATTACTCTCAGTTTATACAGCAGGATCAGAATTTATTCCACAAGGTTTTGCACTAGATCCAGTTACAAATGATGGAAATTCTGAATGCAAGGAAAAATCCATTAAATGTGAAAAGAATTTTACAAACAGAGTCCTTTTTAATGGGAAATAAGTGGAGTTCTAGATTATTTATTAGGAATGCTTTTAGATGCAGTCAAAATTTTACTGCTCTGGCAGTAAAGGGATTCAAACAAAACATACAAAAGGATTGCAAGTCCAAGAAAAATTACAACTTATTAACAATAAATTAGACTGTTTAATGTGAGAAAGCTTAATAATGTTGGAGTCCTTCCCTGTATACCTTTAAAAATCACACTGGATGACAAATTTCTGCCTACCTGCTGTGTGAGTATGAACAAGAGGGAAGGGCAAATGTCCATGGGAATGATGGGGATACCTGGCACATGCTGATAACAAGGTTACTCAGAAATGAAGCTTAACTCAAGAAGGAGAGATCAGTAGAAAACTTTAAAAATCTGGGATAGTTTTTCGTGGCTCACCACAAACCTGTGGCAAATATTATGCTGCCCAGATGACACAGAAGTGATTTCCTGACCTTAAAAGCAGAGGACTAAAAATCTCCCCATATTCCTCCCATCATCATATAGCTTCCCCTTTTCAGACCCTTTCCACACTCAACCAAATTTTCCTTGCCAGCGTTCACAGCTAAATATCTCCATGCTGGTTTCCCCTGCAGAGATCTTCTACAGACATAAAAACCTAAAATTGCAGAAATAAAGCCAGACAGGACCACGGTTCCCCTCCTGGTTTGGTACAGGCAGCCCTTCACAGACTCAGCATTCCCACCAATCCCTCTGGAACGAGCTGAGCTGGCTTTTAGCCAAATGCAGCCTGGCTAAGTCCTTTGCATATCTTTGGGCTGCTGTGAAAACCGATCCTCACATCTGTAGCTGCCCAGCGCCAAGGTCAGCTTTGTCCCCTTGTTTTCCGTCTAAAATTTGGAAGCCTGCTTCCCCTAGCCTGAAGGCAAGCTGTGGGTGCATCCCCCAAATCCTAGAGTCTCCAGCTGTCGACCAAGAGAAATAAGCTGGGAGAAAAGTGCCAAGTGTTCCACTGTCCCTGAGTTGTGGCAAAATCAAAGCTGTGCACACAGTGTTTTGAATGAGAAATCAACAGAATATAAAGTCAAAAATGCTTCTCCCAACAGGAATCTTGTGCTTGGGGTCTATTCCTTCTTTCAGATTTGGGATAAGTATTATGCTTTGTCTGTGGTCTACATAAGAAGATGTTGAAAATATCTTGTTTTTGAAAATGAAAGGTTTGCAAAGCCAGAAATATCCAAAGTGTTTTTACAAATCCAGGAAAAAGATTTAAAACCTGATCATATTTAAGTGCTTTTAATTCTAAACACAGACAGGAGGGTCTCTTGAAGCTTTCTCATTTACTTATCCAATTTTCTTTCTGTAAGTATAATGAGTTTAGAGAGGAAATATTTTGTTTTCCTGCTAAATTCCAGGAATCCCACTTTAATGGCATTTTTCAATTCTGCCAGATATACATCGTTGTTAGTGTGGGCTCTGTAATCTAATCAAACCATCTAGTTATCTGACATGATGGATGGAAAGTAGGAATATTATATTTGCTTTCCCACTGAAGGGTAAGGGCCAAATTTTGCTCCCACTACCAGCATTTCAAATTCAGTCTATCCCTTGTTATTTTCCCCTTGATGTACTTGAGAGTGGAATTTGGCCCTTAGGGTTAACTAATGCCAAAGGCAAATAATTTGCTTTGCTAATGAACCAGTGAGCTTCCCTTCTTCACAGCTACACAAACAGCAATCACTTCATTACACTTTCAGATAGCTGCATTTTTCTAAAGAAAGAAAATATAATTAAGCAGTATGATAGTAATCGTGCCCTGGAATAGCTCAGTGCTTTTGATAAAATTACCTGTAATTGAAACACTTTTAATCAGATTATTCCATTACTGAATGCTGTATAGATAAGAGGCCTCTGCCTAAGATCAAGGTTAAGTAAGAAAGTTTTCTAACAAAGACTACTTTATATCCAAAAGCCATATATATACATTTGTGAATGTATATATATATAAAAGAGTGCTTTTTGGATATGATTCATCAAAACAAATTTAGCTGAAATATTTGCTCTGGAAACTTACATTTTTCTGTTCTTTCACCTTTGCTTTATATATTGCTTTTCCACACAAAGAAATTCGCACATACAAACAAAAAAAATGGACCAGTTTCAAATCTCTTGGTGCTATAAAAATAAAGATATATTATCTTTATAGTTGGGCAAGATGTATCCCAGTACACTCAGCTAAATCCAAGGTACAGTTACTCTCAAATACATTTTTAAGATACAGCATTTGGCAATAAAGGTCTATTTTAGACACACAAGGCAGTCTTCCTGAATTTCATTGCAGTCTATTGCTTACCACACATGGCATTAAAATCTGAATTATATTTATGACCAAATATTACCGAGAGCTCCACACTCCAAATCCCTTTTGGGAATCATCTTAGCTTAAGTGTCTAATCATTATGAATTCCTGAGCCATTGAAAACCTCCACACTGCCCTTGCTAAAGCTGACTGCTTTCCAGTGATCTGTGAAATAAACCCATCTTTCATGAAGCAGTTTTTCAGAGGACATTTCATATTCTTTATGAGAGAATTGTTGACAAAGAAAAGGTAGTTCCTTCCAAATGGAAAAATTACAGAAGCTGATTTTAACAGTTTGTTTAAGGGGGAGTTCCAAAATGAAACATTTCAAAAGTGCTGACAACACTTATTTAATGAACTCAGTTCAGAGAAGGATTCATATTTCTTTTTAAAAATAAATTTTCAAAAAATTTTTTTAAATTATTTTTTAACATATAAAAGCATTTCAAGGCTTACAAATCAAAAGCAAAATGAAGACTTCAGAATCTTTTTCATGCATGGTGCTTAAGCAATTTGTGTGTTTCATTTTAGAATAGAAATGTTTTTCACATCTCATCTGAGTTTCCCACAAGACACAAAAGCCAGATCCTAGCTCAGTCACAGGCTCAGATTGAAGAGTGTATGGTTTCTAATGAATGAAATCTAGCTTTTGGCACCAATTCACCAAGAATACACAAGTGACACAGTGTAATACTAGAAGTTACTTCCTTAAGCTATTTTTTTTCTCCACTAGCATTAGGTATTTTCCTCAAAGAAAACCTCTTCTAATGGAATGCACATTTGTCTAATCTCATATGTGTTTAAATGGGCAAAATGCATCTCATTTTCTTAACTAGCAAAATACTTTTTTCTGATACTTGATCTGGTAGAGCAATTAAAACCCACCATAAAATCTTCATTAAAAAATCCTCGTTTGACTGTTTGCCATGATTTAAGAGTGGGATTGATGCTTTGAACAGGTGAAAATCAGGATACCCAGAGCCAAGTGCTCTGTTTTGCACAGCTTCACTGCTGCTGGATGGGTCCTGGCACAGCCAACCCTCCAGGGATGCACCACTCTTGAGTGCAACCTCAAGAGCATCCTCACCTCGGGGGACTGCCTGGAGACAGCACAGCAACCCGTGTGAGGTGTTTGGGTCACTGCAGCCCTCCCTGCCCTGCCCCGAGCCTTTTGCAGTGCTCAAGGCATTGACTCCTATTTCTGGCAAGAGGCAAAGAAGTCCAGAGCTGTTGTGAGTCACTATTTTTGCTGCAACTTGCACATTTGTGAAGAACAAGCAAAACACCTTTTGCTAAACAGGGCAGGGCGAAGCTCTGGTCTCTTCCCCAGCAGCCCTGTGCAGAGGTGGCCCTGCCTTTGCAGCTGCTCCTCAGGCCGTGACCCAAAGCTTAGGTATTGTAAGGTATTAATTATTGTATTCCTTGTTTTGGCAGCTCACAACTTCTCTATTCATTCTGTGCTCACCTATGTCACAGCTGAAAGGGGCAGGAGGACACAGCCCCCCAATGGTGAAGGTACCAACCTAAGTTATACAGGGGGGCACATCCTTGTGCCAGCAGGCATTGCCAGGCTGAACCCAGGCAGTCGTTCTGCTGCCTCCTTCTAGAGGTTATTGTGACAGCCTGCTTCACAGAGGCTGCCTGCAGAGCTCACTTCAGGCATCAGGGGGATGTCCTCACCCCTCGTGTGTGTGCATTCAGTCCCCACTGCTGATTACTGCTGAGTATCCTCACGCTGCACATGCTGGCCTCGAGCCAACAAAGTACTTAACCACAATCCCAGCTTTAAGTAGACAAGTCACTATTGCTTGTGTCACAATTTCAGGCAAAGCACATGCTTCGGGGTTTTGCTGAATTAAAGTCACAGGCAACACTTAGGAGACTTTTATATTTGACCTCTACTGCACCCACTGTAACCCCTGACTCAGATGCTGGTGTATGTTCATCTGTTGTGGATGTCTGAAGCTTACAAGAAGACCATGAAAGGGCTGTGACTGCCCAATGGATTCACAAATTACTGGGATATTTATTCCCTGGAAATGATCTCTCAGAGGTGAAAACAGAAAGGTCAGGAGTGGATATGAATTTTTCAAGCTAGGTCTATTGCCCTTGCAGAGTTTATACCTCCTGACTGGTCCTGTTTTCATGACAAGCAATATTTTCCAGGTTGGAAAAATGAAACAATTTTCTGTAAAGAAGTTCCTCTGCCTGATGACTTCTTGCAGCTGCCACTCCTAGAGCAATAGCCACGTCTGCTGTCATCAATAGAAGGATCCTGGTGACCTTCTTTTAATGGTGTGGCTGAGAGCAGGACAGAATTGTAATTGCAATTCCATGCTCCTGACAACTTCCAGATTTCATGTTGAAAAATAATTTTTAGCTGTAATTTGTTTTATCTTTGCATCATCCTTGGGAAAGCAAAGCTGTTGGCTGTGTGCTCAGGTTAGCATCACTCTGCTGTGAGCTGACCCACCCACACAAAGTCTGCTCTAAATTGCACCCTCATGAGCAGGGCTTGGCTGAGGGGATCTGAAGAGCAAAGCTGTCTGGACACCAGGAGGGGGCTGAGAAAGGCAGTAACAAAACCTGATTCTCCATCTACCTCCAGGCATACTTGGCCCCTGCCAGGAGCCACCTCAAGTCTCCTCCCTGGGTATGTGAGAGCAATTAAACACCATTTGCTCAAGGAGCATTTCCCAGCCAAGGCTGGCAAAGGCAGTGGAGCATGCCAGTCCCACTGCTTCCTAGAAAGACATTGGGAAGGATCACGTGCTGGCCATGTCTGACTAGAAGCCAAGTCCTACACAAATCCAGCTAAGGGATGGAAACTCTTAGACATATGAAGCCCTAGCATGAGATCTCACAGACTGAGTCCAGCTGGTCTGAGGCATTTATCTGTGTGTCACTATCAGCAGTGATAACATCACTCAACTCCTGAGCATCAGGATTTTGCCTTCCAGTTTTTTCCCAGGCAGCCCAGTATCTCTCTGTCTCTGAGCTGGCTGATGGACTCTCTATCACCTCTGTTTGCCCTGTGATTCTCATCTATGTCTCTGGAGACAGTGAAAAGTCTCCTACAAATCATGTTCATGACTTAGGCCCTTTCCTTGCTGCTGAAGTCAAGAAAGCCAAAGAAGAAAATGATTGCACTCTATTATCTCTCAGTATGAAAGCATTCACAAGGCCATCACCTTCTTTCTGTACAGCATCTAATATCCTTAATACAGGCAACCTTTTCAATGATACTTCCCAGACTGGTCCTTGTCTACACTAAAATCACAGTCCTTTACCCAAGAAGTTTTTATAAAAACCTCTTGATTTATTTTAAAGGCAGAAATTTATCTGCTGGTTCCCGGAAAGGAAAGGTTGTACCTATGTAGACCAGCACAATACTTGTGCCTACACATAGGGATGTATGTGTATGGAGTGTACTATAAAGATTTTAGGACTGTTCTCAGATGTGCCTAAACTGGTTAAAGCCCTAACTTGAGGTTTGAGTGCAGTACCTGCAGGCACAGGTGGGAGCAGCTACATGAGGGACTGGTGTAGGGAAGGCAGAACACACAGCCTTAACCTCAGGAGGCACAAACCTACCCAGGAGCTTGTGAAAAAACACAAATCTGTTTGCCCACTTCAGATGCCACTTTACTGCAAATAAACAGGAACCTTCATACAGTAAAGTGCAGGTCATGGAGAGGGGGATTTCTAATCCATTCAACATCTTGAATGAAAGCAGCTCTGCCTTAACCCAGGAAATGTCATTGTGGTTGGATTCCATGACAGAATGGGCTAAAGCACCACGGAGCTGTCTCTGCATATCTTTGCAGTGCACTATGTGTGAATGTATATAGATGCAGAGATAGATGATGTATGTGGGCATCTCTGTGCCTGTCTCCACAGATATATGCATGTATGTAAATGAATGGGGAGATTTCATGGCAGGTCTGTCTGGAATAAATTTTTCTCCTTTAGAACCCACTTGGATCTTATCCACTGTCTAAATGAAGATAAAAGTGATTTTTTTCTTTCCCTCAGAATACAGGTAGAAGAATTATTCGGTCTTCAGGGGCAAAAAAACCACAAACAACCAAATAATTTAATAGAATTCAAAGACTTAGAAATGCCAGTGAGCATGCAAAAATTATATTATCCCAGAGGAGAATCGAGATACAATGGCCAGGAGCCAGCTGGGAACCACACACAGCCCTGTAGGGCTGCTCACATCTCCTGGAGGTGGAGAGGGCTCCAGGGCAGCCATACCAGTGCTGGAGATGGCTGTGAAAAGTGTGATTTAAGTTCCGATGCTCATTCCCTTTGTTTACCAATTAAATGAGGTGCAACAGCAAGGTATCATAAAAATACCAGTGCTGAGACTCTAATTTTTCTCCCAAGCAGGCATCTGGATTACCACATGTCTCTGCAGAGTGCAAAGCCATGCTGCCTGTGTGTGGGGACTGGGTAATCCCAATACAACTGGCTAGTGACCAGAAATGATGCGGGAATGATTAGAAAACATCTGCTCCCCTGTCATATCCTGCTCTATCTGCATTCCATCTGCTTTGGCTGGATATAACTTTGTATAAATGTCTTGTGAATTGGTCCCTTTGGGAGTCATTTTATTTTTAAAAGTATATGACAAGTGATGGAGGGAAAAGGGCTAAATAAATCTGTTGTAGTGATTGCATTCTGCATTACTAGCACTTCTTGAACACTTTTGAGAGAAGACATTTCTTTTCTTAGTTACTTTCCTGAATGAAATAATTTCTTCTGCTTGGGGAACAAAGATTTATTTATCTCCAATAATGTAAAAGGTCATTCTTCACTGAGCCTGTAAACTGGATCGTTCTTTTGGCAGCAGCTGCTGCTAAACTATTAATGTCACTGGTTACATGAGAAAGTAAATAAATAAATGTCTTCAAAAAAGCTAGGAGAACCAGAAATGGATGTAAATTAATGTATGTGAACATGTAGTCTTGTCTCCTGTACTCTAGGATTTATTCCCCAGTGTTCCCCATGTCCAAGGGTGGCAATCTGATGTAGAGCTGGCAGTTCTGCTGTCCCAGCCTCAGCAGGTCCTCATGATGGATCCTAGTGCTGGTCCAAGCCAGCCTGAGCAGCCAGCCTTGCACTCTGCAGATCTGGGAATTCTAACAGGTGCCTGCAGGAACCCGGGGCTTCCCCTGTCCAGTCCCTGGGTCAGAAGTGCAGGGAGCAGGGATGGACTGACAGCACTGCAAGGCAACTCAAGGTAGAGACAGGGAAGGAGGCAGGAGGAGAAGAGGGAGGTGAGAGTGCTTGCCCAGCCACATCAGGAGAGATACGGATCTATGGGGAGTGTGGGAAAGCCCACCAGGGAGCAGAGATCTTTCCTTCAGCAAAAGAAAACTCCTAAAATAATTCTGCTCCCCTTACAAACCTAAAACTTGCTAAATTTACCAGGCTCACCAAAAATCCACTACAGTCCAGCATTCATTCAGAAGTGTGCAATTCCTCCAGTCAGTTCTTCATTTTTCTTGTGCCACCCTCTCATGCACACACTTCACAGTGCTGTTGGGAAGAGAAATTCAAGAGACCTACTTCAGTGGCTTACAAGTGTTTATCCCTGGCTATCTCTGCTCTTCAGAAGTCACGCTTCCTCAGCTCCCTATCTCTCCAGCTGAGCTGGAATTCAATCCGGCTCTGGCAGGCCCCTTCAAACATCAGCTGTGGGCACAAGCAGCAGCCCCAGCTGCCTGTGCATGAAAAACTTTTCTGAATCAACTTTTCTCCTCTGCATCTTATCAGAAAACAAGAATATTTGTGATTATGTCTGGTGAAAACTAGTGCTGGGGAAATAGTAGTGAGTAGGCAGCCTGGGTTTGGGGCAGATAAGCACAAGGAGTTGTACTGATTAACCACAGTTTATCCAAGTTATTCCAGCTTCTATAGAGAGAAAAATGAAGCTGCAAATCCCCCAAGCCCCAACTTCCTCCAGAGGTTTGTGACTGATCTGGAAATGCCTCAAACCTAGTCCTGGCTAGAAACAGAAATCTGTCTAAAAGTACTCTCACTAACCACAGCCTTTGCAGTTTATAGGAGCATGGATGGAGGTCAGAGGACCCTGGTGCGCTAACGCCAGCCCTGGGTAAGGAAATCAGCAGTAGATATTGAGAAAATGCAGAGGACAGAAGACAGAAAACTGAGCATTTTGAACCTTAGTTGACTTAAAGGAGTAATTTCAGAAGGGGAAAACCTCAGGCTTGCCAAATTGCCTGGGACATCTGCATCAATATCCCAACTCTGATTATATTCAGAACCAGGTGCTCCTAAGGAAGGGGGAAACTGCCCAATGGGGAACCTGCTTACTAATTTACTTTATTAGCAGTTGTTTGCCAACATTATAACTGTCCCCAAACTCTTGTTTATAAAAATGCATTAATATAATAGTGAATATTCCCATAGCTTTGAGGAACATCCTATTTTACTCTGAACCTCTCTCTTCAGGCATCAAATGCAACATGTGGAGAAGGCATTCCTCTAGATACATTCAAATGTTATGACTCAATTCCACAGTGTATTTGTGAACATCCAGGATGTTCCTGTGTTAGGAGACACAGCAACAGAAGCTCTGTGATGATCTGGCTTCTATACAGCTCTGATAGTCCTGTCTACTTCTATAACAGTCCTTGTTTTTTATCTCTGCTGTATAACAAGTCCCACTATTTTCAATGTCTTCTTGCTCAGCTTGTTTTCTTAGGCTGTAATCTCTCTTCCTGCCTCCAATCACACTCCTGATTCCAGAGCTTCCTTCTGGGACAGTGTCCCCACTGATAGATGTGATATCTTCATGCTATTGACTGGATTATTGTCCATCCTATCAGCAGTGCTGAAAGGAGCAGTCCTGCAGGCTGTGCACATCAAGCAGCCCATTCTTGGCACTGCCTTGGTACTGTCTGCCTGACAGCTTTCCTTTCACTACAAGGAAATACTCTTTGGCCTAATGCTTTTCTGTTGGAGCTATGTGAGACAGGAGCATGAGGCCAGTGCAGAAAACACCCTGGTACCGATAGAACCATGAACTGAAAGAGCACTTTCTTCTTTGGTAGCCTTGCTGCATTCAGAAATGGTTGGAAAGGCTTAGAGGGGAGCTTGGAAACTGGGCCCTCACGAAGGGGTTGCCTTTTCTGTAGCAAGACTAACTCGTTTTAAGGCCAGCTCTGTGAGCCCACAACAGCTTTGGTCAGGAATGTGGGGCTTGTACTTATGGGTGAGATGTACAACCTTCAATGTAAACGAGATTATATCAAAATAAAGATGTCTCACTTTGGCACGGGACATCCCCAGATGGCTCCTGGAATGAACAACCTTGAAGTTGCATTTCTACAAGGAAACAATGTACAGCAGTTGTGTGAGATGTGTACTACTTCCATGTTCCCTTAAAACAACATAATGTGCGTAGACAAATCCTGTGCCAACAAAAGTTGCATTTTTTAATGTGTTGGGAAGGGAGTGATGGGCAGTTGAATTGATTACATGATGTTTGCTGTTCAAACTAGATCTTCACTTTGGAAAATGACAAATGTGACTTTTCTTCTCCCCTGCATCCTCCCTCCACTGTATTTCTTTCTTTATTATTCTTCTGCTTCAGGTATGGGTTTTTTTGAAACTTGAAACTTTTTATTTAAAACAATTTTTAAAAAGACCACTCTCTACTTTCTTTCCCTTTCCAGGAATATTCTTTAAAAACAGAAGATGACTACGGTATTTTTTTTACAAAGCCAAGTGGTATTTTTATGAAACATAATTGACTTCTCCCTCCAGATCTCAAGGGATGTTTCAAAAACAAAGACAAGGCAGAGATGAGGGACCTCTGAAATCTTTTCTGATCATTTAATAAAGGAATAAGCAGGTCCCAGATCACCTCATCTATACATCTTCTCTTCACGAGTCATTCCTGTCCTGAACCTCATCAAACACAGGGACCAGGGGTGGGGAGCACAGACCCTGCCAGAGCTGAGTGGTCTCACTTGAAAATCACTGTATAACTTAACCCTTGCCTTCTGACCAGCCAGAAATATATGAATGAGTAAAATAAAATCATTTGCAAGGGAAGAAGGAATAGTCTTATATCCAAGATTTTACAGAAGGATATATCCAGAATTTTACAGTAAAAAAAATAACAACACTAGACTACATATTGCCATACTGATATCAGGCAAAAAAGAGATGAAGTTGGAGACTGGGAGCCGCATTTTTGTTCTAGCCTTGGCTCTAAAGTTTGCTGTGGATGGTGCAAAACCAGTGAAGGCTGTTCCCAGTCCCTGGAAGGCACAGGCTGAGGACAGGGGTTTCCTTGCTGCAGGCAGCTGGCTCCGGGGGTCCCTGCAGGGGCAGAGGAGAGGAGGGGCTGCAGAAAATGTTTGTATCGCCCACCCATCCACTCTTACCTTTGTCTGGCTCTGCTGGAGGGGAGAGCTGCCCTTGGGCACTGTGGGGACCACAAGTGCTTTAAAGTCTGGGTAAAGGTAACTGTGTCACCACCTGCTTGATTTCCCCAGGTTGTAAAATGATACGTAAACAGCGCAGATTATTTCCATCTGCTGGGGCTGTGGGGAGCAGGAGGCCTTTATGTTCTCTTTACAAGTCTGTGTACTGAGGGGAACTGAAATGGCTGGAGAATTTCTCCATGAATGGAGGCGTTACACTGAGTTATAGCTCATTTTCAGACAGCTCTGTGTCCACTGGCACAAAAAAACCCAAAAAGACTGCTTTCTGCCTGAGAAGTTTTTCTATCAGAAAATGTGGTTTCAAGTGAAAGTAGTATTTGTGGGGATGGAAAAGGGACCTGCCCATTGTGACAGATGTTTTTCAATATTCCAGGGAGATGAAATGAAGCAAAAAGAAAACTTGCCTCCAGTTGAGCTTTGGAGGAAAATAAAGTTATTTTGTTTCAAAACATTCATTTGATATGGAAAAAGCTGCTCTCATCAGTTTTGCTTTTTTTTTTTTTTTAATCTTTGTTGAGAATGCTTCAAAATGCTGTTTCCACATCCCTAATTCAATTCTTTCTCTTTAAAATGGTTTAGTAATTTGGTCTGCTGGTTTTGTCCAAACAGGAAGCAAATTGTAAAGCAATTACATTCCTGCAGCAGAAAACTGGCCTTCCTCTTGGTCACTGCTAGCAGAAGGACACAGAGGTGGGTGGCCCAGGCCAGGACACTGGCTTGCAGACTCCTCACCTCAAGCTCTGCTGGAGTGCAGCTCTAAGATCTCAGACAGGAAAGCTAAAAAATACAGTCTGTGTTTTATTTGAAGGGTTCAAGACAGCCCAGCTCCAAAGGTGCTCATGGTGCTTAGCCCTGGGTCCTTTTCACAGCAGGAACCAAGCCAAGCTTTAAGCCCAATTCAGCCCTGAGCTTCATTTCAGAACTGTTTGGAGTTGAAAGTTTGGTTTAGACCCAAATCTAATTTGTAGGCTTGCCTGCTTCATCAGAAATGCCTGCACATCCCTGCAACCAAAGGCAGTCCACTCCTCTGTGGTGCCAGCCAGGAGATCAAACTCAGCCCCAGCCCTTGTCAGGGCTTTGTGAATGGGCTTGCTGTGTGCAAGATGGAAAAGAGCTCTGGAGCATGGCACCTGACAGCAGAGGGAAGGAAATGCCTGCAGGATATAGGAAGGAGTTCTGGTACCTCCACTCCTGGATTGACAGAGGACAACTATTGGAAAAGGTGTTGGGGAGAGGAGCAGCTGACAGCCACGGTGGGGCAGAGGTGAAACAAACTGCAGGAGAATGGAAACATTGCAGGGGCTACTCTGGAATGGATCCCAGCCCCAGCAGGACAGGAACTGCCCTGGGTGAGAGAACTGCACTTGTGGCTAAAGGGAGAGATCACCTGGTGAGCCCAGAGGGATTTACCCGGTGGCACCAAGTCACTCCCAGCTTTGCTCTCTTGCAAGCCTGTAATGAAGTCAGGAAGCTCACTGCACAGCCCAGCAGTGCAGGACCTTGGTCTTCTGCTGGACACTGGGCAATGGTGGCAACACTGTCTGGTTGCACTGCCAGCTGCAATGCTGAGAAGTGCTGCCAGTGGCACTGGTGACACCCTGCCTTCCACCAGCCGTGCACCAGTCTGGATTGCCTGTGTTCCTTACAGCTAAAAATCCATCTGCTTGCTAACCTCTGCCCTTGGGCTATGCACAGCCCTGTGGGAGGCAGGACAGCATTGTGAGAGGGCCTGTGAGGGAGGGGAGAGCAGTCAGACTCCTGGTGCCATCTATCCACATTTGCATCTTCATCTGCATCAGTATCTGCATCTCCATCTCCATCTGCATCATTCACCTGCCTCAGGGAAGAGTGTAGCCTCCTCTGCCCCTCTAATACAAAGGTTTGGAAAAATGAAGCGAAGGAAAGGAGTAGAAATCAACCTGGAAAGGACTCATATATGCTGCTTTAAGGAGCTGGTTGGTTTGAGCAGTTTGGATGTCTGTCCTATGCTGTGGGAAAGTCTGTGGTGGCAGATGGAGGATGCAAGTGCTCTGAATTTGTGTTTCACACCATTCATCAGAAGGCAGCTTCTCTGGTCCAGATCAGTGTTATTGCTGGGGGTAAAGGCCAAACTATTGGTGCTTCCCATCTCACCTGTGACACTGCATTTTCCAGATGAGGTGTACTGTTAAATAAGTCTCCAGCCTCTTATGTGTTCTTATCTTACCTGAATCGCTTCCCATTAATCACCAGTTTGAAACCCATCACCAGCAGAGGTTTCCAGCATTTTACTTGACTGGTCCCCCAATGAGTATCCAGCCAACCACCAGAGCTGGCTGCTAAAGAAACTGGCTTGTTTTCACCTGCTCCTTCCACAACCAGAATAAAATGAGAAAATGATTGTTCTGAAAGAAGCAGGCAATGAAAACAGATGCAAGGCTGAAGTGCTAACTCCTCTGCCAAGTTAATTGTCTGCCTCTTGCAGCTCAGTTTTGAAAGCTCTTATAGAAATCCAATTATGTGTTGGCTGTGGAATTTTTATTGATAAATAACTTACCAGAGCAATGCAAACTGAGGAGAAGGGAGGGTGATGAAGGGGTGTTATTCCTACAGAAAGAGTGGGGCCATGGGGGAAGCTTAAATTCATGATTGATTTTTAGGCTTTTAAAACTACTCCCATGTGAATTTCACAAGCAAACCCTGCACTGGCAATAAGCCATCAGGAGTAAAACCGACCCAAGAAAAAGAAAGATATGTGCAGATGCAAGCTTTATGCAGAGCTCACAGAGAGAACCTGCTTCCTTGTGCAGTGAGTTATTCACTTAACAGGTCTCTGGACACAGGATTTCTTTCTTTATGGAGGGCAGTGCTAGGCAAAACTATTACAGAATAGTATCTGCCAGCTGGGAGCACTATGGCCCAGTCTTCATTTTGTACACTTTTAAAAGTCAGCCCAGCTTCCAAACAGCACAGCTGAAATCTGAACCTCATTTTAATTCTGAATTTTGTAGTTTCATTTCAGTGAGGATGCTGAAGTCAGTAGGAGTTGTGGATGCTCTGGGAACATATGCTTATCTCTGCCTCAGCAATGGACCTCTCTAAGTGGGGAAGGAAAGAAATTACACTGGGAAGGAAAAGACAAGGATTTCATCATAGAAAGTATTCAGGCTGCTTAAGAAAGGGAAAGAAAAAATCAAATAACATCACCAACCAGAAATGAAAAGTAAGCTTAACCCTAGTGCTCTAATAGCAAATAAAATTCACAGAATATATGGCAATTTTTTGGTTTGTTTTTGTTTTTGGGTGGGTTTTTTGTTGTTTTTGTTTGGGTTTTTTTGTTTTGAACAGACTTTCTGAAAGTGAGGCCTTTGGCCAAAGTTTGTCACCAGGAACTTTCATGCCTAGAAAAACTGCATTGAATTTTCATTTTTGTTTTTCAGTACTTCTTTGCTTTGGCTTGTTTATTTTGTCTTTTGCTGCATTTCAAAATAAAGGTTAAATGTGCCTTCTGCCCACCTATCCAGTTCAAGAACCTGTTGACTGGCTGGAGGCTATGGCTGCTCTGAATTCATTTCAGAGGCATTAAGCTGCATAAAGACCCCGTGCACAGGTTCTTTGAATATTTATTTCCATTCTCTTTTGTTTCAGCCCTAGGAGACAAGGTCTCTTTTTCTGTGATGGAGTAGACTTTGCTGAGACCAATTTGCATGAAAGACCTAAGAGATTAGATGATTACTGGGAATTGATACAGATTTGGAGACTCTGCAAATGAATGCTGGAAATTTTTCAAATACATCTAGACTATTTAGCTGCTCTCCCTTCTGGTCTGACTGGTGGGAGCTGAAGAATGACCTCCTTTGCAGGATTTCTGCCTTTCTTCTTTCATATCTGGCATTCAGACAGAAAATAAGTAGTGCATGAAAATTAAAAGTAAAAAATAACAAGGTTTTCCCAAGTTCAAGGTCTGGATTTAGTGTGAACCATAACTGGGTCATGCCCTGGGCTATTTGCTCCAAGTTTTAGCCTTGAATTCATTTGGTGTTGGGGCAAAGGTCTGGGCTGGCTGTGAGCACTGCATTTGCATTTAGTCTAATGTCATTCTCCTGGCCTCACTGGCCTCATTAATTCTGAACATGACATTGTGTCACCCACCAGCTGACATAAACCACAGAAACCCTTGAAAGGGCCATGACAGAGAAAGAGGGCTTGGATTTCACGTGCTGGTGGGAAACCGAGAGTGGCTGTACATGAACCTCTCCTGGGGCATTCCTGAGCCCCCTTTTCCTTTCCTTTCAGAGCCAGGTGAGGAGGAGGGAGGGGTCAGGGCAGAGGTGTGCTGGGCTGGGGGGCTCAGGAGAGGGAAAAGCTCTTTCTTGGATGCCTGTGCAGCCACAGGACCTGCCAGGGAGCCACCCAGGCCACCAAGGCTGAGGGACACCATGCAGCCACTGCAGCCCTGGGATCCTGCAGCAGCTCTTGTGACTAGCACTCCTCTTCTGATGAAGCACTTTGATGGATGTTAATTTCTTGCCTCAATGGATTTCTCCCCTTCTCCCAAGAAAGTAATTATTCAAATTCTCTTAAAAATACTACTTGCTTTGAAAATTCCTTTCCACAATTTCTTCATGTTGAAGAAGTGGACACTGAGGACTAATCAAGCAGGGTCTCCTCTCACTGCTATTTACCCTTTTCCATTGGCTTCTTTTTTTAAATGCAATTATCAGCAGAAAAAATTGTCAAGATGGATTTCACCCATCGAAAATTAACTGGAGGAACAAAAGCAGAAAATTAAGGACTGGTTTGTGCATTTGAAAGACACACTCATCATTTTCATGCCTTGCTTAGCTGGGTCTCGACAGAAGTGGCAGCTGTTGGAAACACTCAGATGCTTTAGCATTCTTACATTAAGGCATTTACCTCCTAATACCTTTGTGAGGTGAGGACAAGCTGTCACCCATATTCTACCCTGGAGATAAGGAGAGGGGCTGCAGGAAGCCTCCTGATGGGCAGCAGTAGCTGTGGAGTGAGCAAGGAGCTGGCCCTGCCGGGTGACACCATCACACCATGCCCTATAAACTCAGCAGCCAGAGCACAGCACTGGCAGGTGAGCACAGTGCCCCAGCACACAGGGTCACTCTGGAAGCAAGATGCCATCTGTCAGGCCAGGACTTACTGCTGCAGTATCTCACAGGCCTCTGCTCCTCCCTAACCAGGAGCAATGGTCATACCTCTGTCCGAGTGCTCTGGGCTGCACGGGCCATGGAACTCCTCACAGCAACGGGAGGCTCAGGGCTTTATCACTCTCTGGTTCTTGAGTGCAGATGTGTTTAAGCAATAAGCATCCTCCTTCCAGAGAGAAGTTGTGTTTCTGAGCATCAGGGGAAGCAGAGAGCCTATCACAGCTCATACATCATCTCTGGTCCTGGAGGCAAGTTGAAGGCATTCATATGAGGGTGTTTGCTCCTCAGGTTTGTAATGATTCCTGACAGCCCAGCAGTGAAATACTTTCCAGAGTGGGAGTACAGATGTGGGGTGATGTGGATCTAATTTCTCACATAGTCTCAGTCGTGTAAATATGTGGATTGAAATGCGCAGGGTGATGAAGAGCAGATTACCCAAATAGAAGGCTTGCAAGAGGTTTGCCTGTGAGGAAAACAAGTCTAATAAAAGTGATAGACAGAACAAAGCTGGCTACACATCAGCCACAGGCAAGGCAATGCTCACCTCTCCCCCTGTAGAGTGTCTTGTGCTCTTTCTGGATGAACCACCTCTTCAGAGGTGTGTAAAACACCTCAGACCCACGTGAAGGTATTGGGGCTGTTCCAGGTTACAGCAGCTGAGGACCTGGCCATTGTCCTACTCACAAGTGAAAGGATCTCCTGTGAAGGTCTCCTTCCTGAAGACACACTCTGCCCTTGCTTGATATTGAGATTAGAGCAGGGATACTGAAAAGACTTCAGCCTCAGAAACAATCATTTGAGGGAACTGAGGAAGTTGATGGTGAAGGGACACATAGATCACAGGAGGAGCAAAGTGATCCAGTCTCAATAAACAGTAAGTGGTGAGAACAGGAAGACGATATTGACTGAGAGTATGGATGGAAAGTAACTGGAAAGAGACTGAGGTTTTGGCAGTTGAAACTGCCAAATTTAGGAAACTTAGGGAAGGGATGAGATAATTGATTTGGATTGAACTGAACTGTAATACAACAGTAAAAAAAAAAGTAATCATCACAGAACCATTTCTTTTTCCTAAAATTATTTTACTGTCTTAATTACCTTTTAGACAAGTTTCCTTTAGAAGGAAAAAGGAAAGTATTTTAATTTTTAAATGGCAACCTGAAGTGCTGAAGTACTTTTAAAGTTTGCTTTGTTGTTTTTTTTTCATCTGAAACTTGGATTCAGCCAAGCATGTAGGTAATTTCAATCCCCTTTGCTTTAGCAGTGTTCATTGAATGAAGGACAACTGACACCCTGTAGCACTAAGGGACAGATGTGGAGTGGCTGTTGCCAACACATACCTACTCCAGAGGAGAAGAAATCACAGGCAGGGGCTGGGGGTGACACAGCAGAGCCCTGGCAGTCACACATCACACCCCAGCCCAGCTGGCAGCACCTGTACAAGAGCAGGTTTGTAAGTGTGTGTCACACACTGTAACTCTCTCTCCAGCTCCTCTCTTCCTTTCTCTGCATGCCAGTCTACAGTCCAAAATGGAAGGGCAATGTCAGGGACATTAAGGACCTTTACAGCAATTTAAACATTAATTTGTAATGGAGGAAGGAAAAAGGAATGGCAGAAAAAGCTGAGAAGGATTGCTGTTCAGCACATGTGCAGGGCAGACCAGAACTGGAAATAGAATATAGTCTGAGAACATCTCTTTGGCCTGGCTGTGCTAGGTTGTGCCTGAATCTAATTCTTCTCTGCAAACTTCATGAGGATGATTAGATTAACCTGAGAAACAACAGCTGAGTGCAGCTTAGCCAAATATTGCAATAACTCAGTAGTTCTCTGCCCACAGAGGGTTCTGCTAGTAGTTGGTCCTTGCTCATTATACACATACAAACTTCCTCAGAGCATAACTAGCCCATTTGCTAGCAGTTGTGCATATGGGTTTGTAAAGTAATGGCCTCCTGCAGCACCTCTTCTATGCTAAGTGAGCTTTTAAAAAATGTGGATAACACAATTCTTCAAATGCCTTATCAGCTAGAGACTAACTGAGAAATGGAGTGTCCCTCAGACAACTCTGGTATTTTCTACAGTTTCATGTAGCACCGTGAAGAAAAACAGTGATGGAGAGTGAGAAATCAATTATGGAGCTCATTTCAGCAGTGGGGAGCTGTTTGCAGTTGGCTGACGTTCTGGAGCAAACCCTGGTGGTTTTTTGCAGTTCCCCAATCCTGCTGTACTGAATCTGATCCCAGGTAGTCTCCCCATCCCAGTCTGCAGTGTAATTTCTGGCCACAATGCAATGTCTCTCAAGAAGACATGTGAGGCACTGAATGACTGGCATGAATGAGACACGACTGACAGTTCCAAGCAAGACATTTCACTTCACTTTTCCCAAAGGGAAGATGCTGCCAAAATCAATCTGTTTCTTCAAAAGGCTTTGATCTTCATACAGCTTCAATCTTCCAATGAGAAAACCCTTTAATTTCCAGCAGACCTCTAGCATAACTCTGTCTGGGTGTTTGCAGTGTCCTCTATGCTCCCACTGGAAGGGCTCATATACTTCTCATGTGTCCTTTACAAGGACTAAACCATCTCAAATTCTTTGCAGTGCTGTTTCTTGATTAATATTATGGGTAGCACCAGGTAAGGGGTGATTTACATGCCAAACTCAATAACAAATGTAATAAAATTCCCTATGCTTTCTGGCTGGAACACCCGGGGTGTGATTTTATTGGCCTGTGAGGTTGCTGGCTGCCTTTTACACACATCTTTTATACACATGTAAAATGGATTATATGTCATATATCCACACCAATATACATATACAAGCACATTTATGTATGTATCAATACATCTATGACTTTTATATACACATTTCCCTTAGAAAAGTGCTTGGCATAGTTATAGTTTCCTGTTTCTTTACAATTGAGTGGGCATCAAGTGTTGAATTGTGCACTGGCCCCGCTAAAATTTATATATATGTATGCAAATTTCAGAGCAATAAACTCAGATTGCTTGTTTATTTGGTTTGTTTTCTTAATGTTCACAGTAGTAGTTGGCTGAGTCAAGAACAAACTGAACTGAAGCTACAGGGTGATTTGAAAACCAACGTGCCAAAGGAAATATCAGTTCCTGTGCTACCTGCAGCTCCTTAATCTCATCTCCCACTGGAGGTGCAGCACCTGCTGACCTGCATTTGCTGGGGCTGTCATGGTGTCACTGCTGCCATGACGTGGCTGTGACTATGCAGGAGAGACAGAAGGAGAGTTCTGGGGGTCTCTTCATCCCAGCCTGTGTGTTTGGAGGAAGATGCTTGTTGCAGGAAACTGGGACCCCTGGATCTGTGCTGAAATTGGAACAGAGACCTGGGCATGACCAGGGACAACCACCAGCACCTGGAAGTTGGATGCAAATCTTTTTTTCATATCTACAGTGCTGCTGTCCTTGGGCTGCTGTGTCCTTTGCTCTGCAGAGTTTAGTAGAGGCAACCTGAAGGGACATTTGCATTTGTGAAAACAAAGAGAAGGGCTGGTCTCTATTTTTGTTCCCAGGACCCAATCCTCTGCCTTTGATTTGCCCACTGGCTTGTGTCTGCACCCTTTCTGGCACAGCAGCACTTGCAGGCAGGTGACATTACAAATAAATTTTAGAACAACCAGGCTGTTGCAATGTTGTTCTTCTTCTGCTTGGGGGAAAAAGAAAAAAAAAGAGAGAAGCCATAGTAAATATCCCCTGGATTTCAGTGAATAAGAAATGGCTGTCCCCAGATGATGGTTTGTGCTGCATTAATTCTCATATCATACTAACAGCCTCTTTATAACATGAGCTTTTGGGTAGTTCTTCAAAGGGAATGAGAGGTTGTGTCCCAGCCCACTGGAAATATATAAAGGAGATTTTAAGAGCTTAATACCTGTGTGTTGACTCAGCAAAGCAAGGAATTTGATCAGGTCACCTTGCCTTCCAACCAGCCGAGCTGACTGTCCCTCCTGCAGCATCCCAGGTTTGCAGGCATCACCTCCCAGTGGCAGGGGAGGTCCAGAAGGAGCTGATGGGTGCATCTGCCATGGGAGATGTCGATCAGGCCATGGCTGCAAACTGATCTGTCTGAAGCAGAGCGGTTTGGACTCTACCAAAGGGACCTCTGGTGATTTATGCCAGCAGAACTGTGAAAAATTGGAAGAAACCTTTGCCAGACAACCCTGGATGCTCCTACCTGCTTCTGGGACAGCTTCCAGGAGAAGAGATCTCTGAGGGATCACAGGGCTTCCATTGCCCTGCAGCACTGTGGAGTGCTGGCTACTGAAGGACACTTCATTTCTGTAGGAGTTTTCCTAAATTACTTCCTCAAACAGTTCTTTAAAGTGATTTGCTTATGCAAATTTGGACAATGTATTAGAAAAGCAAATCCCATCTTCCCTAGAAACTCAGGTGAGCAGAGTAACTGAGGTTAATTAGGAGTGATGAAATGATTCAGGGAGACATTTAGGACCTGATCTGACAGTCTGCTGAAGATGCAGCCCTGGAAAGAAGCAGGGTGAGAGCAAACTGTTCTTACACATCCCAGTTGGTCTGTGGCTTCACCTAAGCAAATCCCACCCTCTCTGAAGTGAAAGTCTTCCCTAACTGCAAGCCACCAGCACCTACCTAGAAATGCCTCTTTTCTATAGCAAAACTCTCTCTTATAAATAAATAAAGAACCAAAACAAACAAACAAAACAGCAGAAAAAAACGAACAGCAAAGCCACACAACCTTTCCCTTCAGAATCATCCTTGCTCTGGGATATTTTGCTGCACAATCTGCTGAGAATGATTCAGGGCCAAGCACTGTTCCCAGTGCTGTGGAGAAGGGTGATGACACCCACCCACCCTGGAGATCAGACACATCTCTGTGCTTGAGAAGCAGAAAACCTTTCATTTTTAATGGCTTGTTTAGTTACTCATCACAGTGAATCAGTGTGGGCTTTGTCTCATCAGCCTTCTCTGCATTTCACCCTGCAGGTCACAAAGGTTGCTCCTCTGTGGAAGGACATTTGCCAAAGTCTGAGCAACTGGGACTGCAGGATGAAAGCTACTAATAATCTAATTTAATTCCTCTGAAGGCAAGTGTTCAAAGAGTTAGGATCCACACGTCCTAAGTAACAAGTAAAACAAAGTGATGGAAAGTCCAGGGGGAGCATACTTGGCAAAGTTCTAGTCTTGGTTATAGAGTATAATCCAAAATAAGTCCACAGGCTTTGTTCTCCATGTCATTAAATCCACATACCTGAAACTATTTAGGCCTTTTTTTTTAAGCTTTTTTTTCTAGATGAACAAAAGGACTAGCAGGCGCTTGGATCTGATTTTTCTTTTGTAGAGCTTGGTGTGTAAGATGAGAAAACACACACAATTGTGCTAGAGAGAAACTCTCTGTTAGAAAACCCCAAGAATTAGATCCATTTCTTATACTGATATAATGTGTTCAAAGCAGTTTCACAGATCCAGCAAATTCAGGAGACAGGCAAAATAAAAGAATATACTTTTCTCAGTTTGGAATAAAATTTTGTTAAAAACTATTTCTTCAGCTTGTAATGACATGGGAAAACCCTCCACCCATGGGTGACCCACATGCCCATCCTACACTGAACATGCTCCTGTGGTGTCTGGCTCCTGACTTTACAGACCAATAAGGACTAGAGGTCACAGATTTACTGTGCACATCTGAATGTGGGCTCCTTCCCCACAGGAAATCAGAAGACAGCTATTTTTTTGCCTGTAGATGTTCTTCCTCATCTCTAGGATGGACAAGACTTGTAATCTTGGGTTTTGTCTTTTTCCTCTGAGCAATACCTCTCCACTCTTTCAGTTCACTCACCACAGAGACCCCAAATATTGTGATGGTAGAAGAACATCTCACCCTTCCCCCATTCTCCCAACTCTTCTACCTTTATTTCTGATGCTGTCAAGGCAGTGCACAGCTGCCAAAATGGTGAGAGAGAGACACACAGAGAGAAAGGTGGGGGGTGGTCTGGAGGGAGTGTGGGGGAGAGGCAAGGGGAAAAAAGGCTGCAGAAGTTTAATACAAAACAGGCATAATGACAAAAAATACCATATTTATAGATTCATAACTTGAGCCTTAATCAAACCCATCGCAGAAGAGCCCCTGAAGGGAAATGTACATGAAAGGCTCATCCAGGTTAGCTGTTGCACATATTGATTTCCATGGTTTTCAGGCGCTGATGTTGCCAGAGCATCGTTTTGGGGCACTCTCATACCTTCACCTTCTAACCACAAAGGCTCCCTGCTGCTAGGGACAGATTCCAGCAGCACTGCAGGGATCCCTCAGAGCTTTGCTATGGCTGCAGGGAAAAACTGGTCTGTTCCTCTAAAGTTCCTCTCTCCCAAACCATGGCTGCTAGAAGTGATCAAAAAAAGGAATAATTTTTCCCAAGTACTGCTGATGTTTTGCCGTTTGTTTCCATTACTAATTGACTCAAGGGAAGTCAGTCATCATACCTTCTTGCAGGAAGACTATTTCCACAAAAATTATTTGATTTGGGAATATATTTAATCTCTAAAAGATAAAAACATCTACTTTTGATGTTGCATTGCTCTATTATATTATTAGATCATATTTGAAATAGTGAAGTCAAAACAAGTTATTCTACCTCATCAGAACTACAGGTTCCAATATTATGAAAATGAAACAATTGAAAACTATTGAGAGAAAAATGAAAAAGTTCCCTCAGAGCACTTGGACTTTCCCACTGAAATTTAACCAACATGGCCATGTTCCCATTGAATGTTTGGATTCCAAGAAAATCAGCTTGACCAAAAAAAAAATTGTATCCAGATCTGTTTGTGAGACAGCAGGCAAGAATGATGCTTCTTCTTCTCTCTCTGCTACCTGCCCTCCTGCAGGGTGTGGGATTGCTGCTTGGGGTGAGCCTGTGCAGAACCCCAGGATAAGCCCATGCAGGTGCTGTGGGGCACAGGTGGAGGAGTGGGACAGGGCCAGGAGTGATTTGTTCATGTGAAATATGGACTTCACATGAAAGCTGGGAATTCCTCCAAGGGAAAGGAGGCATTTGAAAGCAAGAGGAAGAAAAAATACTGGCAAGATTTGGCATTGTTTATCTGTCGATCAGTATCAGAGAATGATTCCCCAGCTAAGTCAAATATGCTGAAGAGTACAAACAAAATAATAAACAGCAGATAATTGAAACTTTTCAGAAAATTTAGAAGTGAATGAGAATTTTCTTCTGGAACATTCATGCAATTAAAAATAATTGTCATTAATTTTAAATTTTTCAGGGAGAGTTTGCAGAAATTTGTATACTGTCTGCGGGGTGTCAAACCATAATAGAAAGATATGAGATTAAATTGACCTACTCCCAGACTCTACTTCATGCTCTCAGTATCTTTTGTGAACTTGGTGCTGTGGAGAAATTATAAACTCCTTGAAACACCTTCGGCTGAGATGTTCCACTAAGTCTTAGATGGGCCATGAAAGCACAGTACAGGAGGTGTAGGCTAGCCTGGGGAAGCCAGGGTTGGGTGGATTGCTGGAACTCCAACTCCTATCAGTCACTGTGACACAGAGGCAAAGCCAACTCTCTGTCGATTTGAGCAGAACAAATTACTTTGTCATTTCCTGAGAGAATCCTTTCCAAACTGTCCATTCCACTAGTAAACATGATACTCAGACTTTTTCTGTCCTGTTTTGGAATAATAACAAATGTGAGAGTATTGGGAATCTCTCCCTCTTTCTTCTGGATGAGAATGTAGTTTTGAAGCAGCTCTGGGCACTGGCAGCACACGTCTGTGCACAGCATGGGAGCCACACATTTCCAGCCCAGTGCCTGCTCTGTGCCTCTCTCTGGCAGTCAGCACCATGGAGGAATGATCCCTCTGAGGGTTTCAAAGAGAGGCAGAAATGGAGTAGAAATGCTGTGCCATTTACTTCTGTGCTCTGTGAGGACTTTCTGAGGGGTATACAGGTTGTTCATTGCAGCCAACTCCCCTTTATACACTGACATTAAGGAAAACCAGACATGAGAGATATTCATGTCACGAGCATTTTGTGGCTTTTATGCCTTCTCTTCCAAGCCAGCTAGATTGCTGAAGGCCAGATGGCAATGTGAGATACACTGCTGTAAATCACGAGCCTTTCACCAGTCCCAGAGTGCAGAGTGAGCAGAATCAGGCCCTCCCACCCAAGGCCCAGCACTGCTGGCGATGTAGCTGGGGACTTCCATTTGTTTGCAATTAGGTGCTGGCACTGGAAAAGCCCTGAAGTCACCATGGTCTCTGGGCAACAGATAAAGCTTTTGTTTTTGCACAGACAAAAGGCAGAGCAGGCCAAACCAATGCAGAGTGTGCGAGCGATGGGAAGCCTGATGAAAGGCCATAAAGAATGTCCAAAGTCAGCAACAAATAACATGGCAGCAGGAAAGAGAAATCTTAAAGTAGTTAGAAAAGAGAAAGGAGGGAGGGCAAGAGAAGGGAGAGGAGGGGAGGAGCCAGGATGGCTGGGTGCCCAAAGCAGGGATACACAGGGTGAGTGATGCTATGACACACATGGGAACAAGGCACATGGGGACTGTGTGGAGTGAGCTGCACAGCTCAGACCTACTCATCTGCCTGCACAGCATCCCTCTCCAGGCTTGATCTCCAGTTAACTAATGACTGGGAAGCTTTGTTTCTCCTCATCACTTCCCCATTATCTTCTCACTATTATACTCCACCCCTCCAAGGAACTGAAAAACTTTGTTAACCAAATCTTGCATATGTTGAAAGAGGGGAATGTGAAATTAGATGATCTGTAGTTCTTTACTTGCTTGACAAGCCATCCCATGTCTGGTGTGATGCTTCTCCAGCACCCAATGAGGAGATAGAGCCTTGCATTCCTTGCAACATGCACGCTTTGATTAGGAGCCTGGCAGAGCAGATCTTCGACCATGAAATCTATCAGGTAGGGACTGTCTTTATCCTTCTGTGTATGTGCAACTCCTGCATAATAGGACCTTGTCTGAATTGAAATAATGATGGACTGAAAGAAAATCAGGCTGGGAGATGACATGCAAGGGCAGGAGTTTTCAGGCAGCACATATATTCTGGAAATGCCCTTGGAATCTCCCTCCCCCTTTCTTAGCAGGACCAGATGTCTGAGGTCCCAGGGGGTGGGGAGGATGGTACCAATCCTTCAGTTACTGGGTTGGGGTAGACTGCTTACCAGGCAATAATGCCAGTAGGAGAATCATTGGAACAACCAGGCTGCAGAAAGCACTGGAAGTTACTATGAGGACCTTAATTTTGAATATGGACACTTAGCATGAATGATAGTCATCCAGCTGCTTTTGTGGCTGTAGATCTGGCATAGACAGTTGGATTCCTATTTGCATTCATAGTATTTATATTTTGAAAGAAAGACGTATTTCCTCTCTTTTTTCTCCTTTTCCACATATTTTGTGCAGAATTGTTTTTCTAGTGTTCTGCCTTGTGGAAAGGCTTTAATTTAGAAAAGATGCACTAGGCTATGTAATGGGGCTTGGCATTTGCTTCTTAAAGTAGTCTACCCTTTGTGTAGGAATAGTGTAGTCTGCAGTGCTTTAAGTCTCTCTCTCTGGTGCTCAGAGGCAAAATAGATAGAGTGTGCTAGGTATTAAACTTGTATTGGCTGTGTTGTGTGGCTGTGGTACTGCGTGGAAGGACTTGGCGATCTGGGTTTTGTTACACTCTGAACCACATCCAGAGAGCCCTTTCTTCAGATTTGCTGTTTTATAGGCAACGTACAAACATGTTTCACCACAGCCAAAACCTTGCAGGCACGGCAATAAATCACGCAGCATGCTAGGCAGCTGGAATTGATTGCGGATTTTGGGGTGGAAGAATCACACACATTTTGGAGATTTCAGTGAGTTACAGCAGCATTTTAAACCTCTGTCCTTCTGTTCTTAGGTTGTGCTCTTCCACCTCTCAGCAGTCTGGGCTAGACTTCACCTTCTGTTCCAGCCACGGTGGTCTGACTAGGGTCTGCTGAAAGCCTAGGGCAGCACGTTGGTCCTGCCAGCTCACTGAGCCGGCGTGTCCGGGTTTGGCTCTCTCTATGCTGCACGGGGAAGGCAGCAGACACAGGTCACCATTTTTCCTTGGCAGCTACTGTGAGGAATGGCTGGCTGTAGAAGGAGGAGCTGGGAGCCTTGTGAGCTGAGGATGTGCTAATGAGCCAAAGGGAGTTGCTGGTGCAGGCAGGAAGACAGATTGGACTGCACAGCTGGGAATGAGCCCAAGAGCATAAAAGACAAACAGCTCTGCAGCAGCAGTCATGCAGTTCCTCTCCAAGAGGACCTTGGATCCTGCTCTGTGACAGTGACTGCAAAGGACAGAATGGAAATGTCCTTCCACTTCTTTCAGAGACTAGAAATGGTTGGCCCTAGCCTGAGAGCACCAACAGTGAAGAGAAAGCAGGAATGAGTGCTGAGAATGGTGCTGAGAATAGCGTTAAATCACCAAGGTTTTTCCCTTTGGCTGGGAAAACTGGGTTTGAGAGGAAAGAGAAGGTCCCCAGAAGAGACAGAGGAGAGAACAAAGGACAAATAAGGGTAAGAGGCAAAAAGGACAAAGACAGAAGCTCAGGGAATTCCTACAAGAAAGATCACCTGTGTGAGCAGTGTGATCCTGAGGGCAGCTATGTGAGCAAACCTTTCCTCCCAAAGCTGGGGGTGCATGGACACAGGACAGGGCTGCAGACTTTTCTCTCTGCCACACCCCTGCCCCTGCAGCTGGAGGGCAACCTTCATGACCAGAAATAGAAGCCTCTTACCCCAAATCTGTCTCCTGTGTAACAGCTGGAGTCATCCTCAGCCTCAGTCCAAGGAGCTGGGATGATGATGATATGCAGGTGTTATTAATAACACAGGCTGAGGAATGCTCCCCTGGAACTGGGGCTTTCTGCATGCAATTTCTGAGGCCAGAGGGATCTTCAGCTCATCATGTCTGACCCACTGGTAACAGAGGCAAGGGATCTTCACCCTGTGCCCCCTGAGAGCCCAGCAAGGTATGTATGGCTAGCACACAATGGCCTTCAGCCCTGCTAGGAAGGCATAGGAAGGCTCAGGGCTTTCCTTCCCCCTCTCTTGGGGAATGTGCTCCAAAGGCTAATCAATTCCACACTTAAAAATGTGTTTTCAGTTTGAATTTCTCTGGCTTCAGCTCCTAGATCTTGGGGATTTTGGTTTTGGTTTTTTTCATTTTGCCTTTGCTAGTCTCAATGCTACGTATTTGTTTTATCTGAAAGGCTCTTGGGACAAGTTGTGAGCAAGTAGCTTTACAAAACAACCAAATGCTCACTAGGAGCTCAGAGTGACCCTTATCATGTAGCATCCAAGGAAACATCCTCAGTGGTCCTAGGAAGCAGAGGCATTTACTATGCTGTACTCTGACCCAGACCATGCCAGGACCTAATCAATCCAGCCCACAATCAGTGTCAGGATGTCTGGGGCCATGAATGCAGCTGATTTCCTTCAGCTTGCTGGTATTGGGAGGCTGCCTGTGAAGAGAGCCAGATGTGCTAATAAGGTGGGCTCACCTCCAATTCCTAGGCGGGTCACAGACACATTGCCGTGATGCCTTGATGAGGAAGTGAGAACCAAAACTTTCACATTCCAGAGAACAGACCTGATGAAAGGCACAGCAAAGAGCTCCACAGAACATGAGAGCTATGCTTAATATTAATGTGTAATTTTGTAGCTAATTACTTCCAAGGCATTTCACAGCGGCCTGGGAATCTCTCACTGACAATCTGCACTCACAATTACCTGCTAGCTTTTCATAAATCTCTTAGTAAGTAATGGATGGATTTGCAAAGGGGTCACCAGTCATCTGAGTTTTCTTTTTCCCTTTTTTGCATGCCTTTTGCCTTGCATCAATTTGGCCAAGAAATATTTGTTAAACAAGAAGCTGGAAGAAGCTCAAGCAGTGTTTCACCATTACATTAACCTAGCCCTGACCCTTGCTCCAGGCAGAGCTGTTCGTGGTGCTGGGACCCACCTGTGCTGGAGTGGGGATACACAGGAGGACTGGCACGTTCAGGGTGCTGTGGAGGGCTGGGCTGACCTCAGAAACAGTTTCCCCTTGCCTTGAGAACTTGGTAGATGGGGAGATGCACTGTCCAAAGACCAGTTTTCAACTCGTGGCTTTGAAACCCACAGCACCTTCCCTACAACATCATTCAAGTCAGGATTATACCTACATGTTCTCAGGTCAGTTCTACAAGCCTCTAATTTTTTTTTTTTTTCACCTCCAAACTGAATATTGACCCTGCTGTGCCCTGGGAAAAGCAGCCCCAGGGACAGTGTTGTTCACATCTGCTCTTTTGTCAAATGCACAGACTACATCTGAATGTATTTTCCTGAGTGGAGACTGTAGCTGTTCATTTGTGAAGAGAAAAAGAAAAAAAGAATCAAGCAAAAGCTTTATTCAGACATACATTTTTATTAAGAAAATTTTAAGTGCATACACATTTATGTGAGAAATTACAACAATATAAAAGTGTTTATTTTCAAAAATTTTCTATGAAAGGAGTAATTTCAAAAGCATAATATAACTCCTCCATAAAAGCTGCCTTACAGGAACACAAATGCAAAACCCTTTTCACATTATTTGGGAAGATACTTCTTTTTACTTAATAAAAATATAAAGTACAGTATTTACCACATTCTGACAACACAGAGTTCTTAAGGAATGGAAGATGGGAGGTTCATGCAGCCCTTTTATTGTGATACATTTTTCTTCTCGGTGGCAATCAAAGTTTCATGTTTTCAGACAAGGATTATCTTGGTGGGATGTTGATAAACAAAAAATAATCAAATTTTACATGATGGATTCACAAAAAACCTTGACTGCTATAAATCACATCACTCAGAACAAGTTGCCAGAGAAAAGGACCTTCTAGAGGCTAATAAAGGGAAAACGGCAACAAAAACTTCTATAGGAACTGCATTTTCAACAAAATGTATATTATTTAACTTTGAAAAAAAGTTTTCATTGCAAAATAAACAGTCACCTTTGCTCAAACACCTTAATCAAAAACACATCAAAGTCACCCTTCATTTCATTCTTCCTCAGGCAGGATTCAGATAAGATATTTATACATAAAAGTATAAAGCTAGTATAAATAAAAAATTGACACAGCAATAAATATCATCTACTCTTAATATTGGGATTTGACAGCTGCACTTTGAAAATACCCACATGATGATTTCACATTCATGGAAGCTGCTTTTTCAGCATGGTTCAGTGTTATCTCTTTTTCCCTCCTCTTCACATGTGGTCCCTACCTCACTCCCATCTCCTCACGCTTCCTTTCCCTGACTGTCTTTGGTCAACAGTTAAAGGCAGAAAACCAAGTGCTCTCCCCAGTTGAGAGGCTGCCAGTGTTGCTTCTCAGCCTGCTCTGGTCCTGGCATCAATGGGACAAACATGTGGTACACTGGGGCAGCCCATGATTGATCCCTCTGGTGCAAAGGGCATGGCTGCTCGCCCCAGTACATCCTGCAAATAATGTCAGGCTAACAGCAGAGCTTCCCACTCAAAGCTGAATTTTGGTCCAAAGCAAGAGAAAGCTTTTAAAAAGTCTCACTTAAGTCTCTGGCCAGGTCTGTGTCACCTCTGCATTCACGCTGTGCTCAGCCTCACCCAGGTGAGGGTCACGGTGCTGGCCCCTGAGAGCAGCCCCATGGCCTGAGTGGTCTCAGACACACGGGCAGTGAAGCATCACCTGCACAGAGGTGTCAGTGCCCAGTCTCTGTGGGGGCTGTTACAGCCCCAAAAGCACCCAGACAAACACCTGGCTGTAAATGGTCCCCTGCCTTAGATGGAGTGCATTTTCCTCCTGCTGCTACTCATGCATTTCTCCCAGGAACAAATGTCCCTGCTTTAGCACTGCCTGCCCCTGCAGCCCCTGGAGGAAAGGCTGACAGGAGAGCCCCTTTCCTGCAGTACCTCCTCTACCTGGCTATCCCGTCCAGAGCCGTGTCCCTGGGTTCATCTGGGGTGCTTCAGCACTGCCCATCCCAGTGCTCCTGTCAAAGCAGTGTCTGCCCAGGCTGTAATGTGGGGTTGGCATGTTCCCAGGGACCTGTCCCTGCTGCTGCTCACCCCAGATGCACTCCCTGATAATGAGGACTGCAGCAGAGCACTGGAAGGCTGTGCAGCCACATCTACCCACCCCAGCTTCTCACCGCCTGTTTTCCTCTGGAAAAACTCTCACAGCACCTATCATCACGAGCAAAGCATGCTGCTGAACCAAAATCAGAGGATTATGTAATTCTCCATTTACTGCAAGGGGAATCAACCAGACCTCAGTCCTTTGATAGGAATTATGTGTGAAGAATGCACTTTCCTGGGTGACTTTTTCTGCAGTCATTCTTGGCTTGGACACTCACATGTCCACCTCTGGCAAGTACAGGTACATGTGTGGGACAGGGAATGGAACCTAGGATATCAAATACAGTCCAGGAAACATAGAAGAAACTCTGGTTTGCTCATAAAATTTCTTTCTTTCTGTCCCCTTCCAGGAGAGGATAATTTCCTACTAATATTAAATCAAAACTCCAATTCTCATCAAGTACAGTGGTACCAGACCTTTCAAAACAGAGACACAATATACTTAAAGCACCAGGCTGGTAATGATAACAAGAGAAGGAATGTCAAAATCACAAACACAAATATTTTAGGCACAGCAGTTTGTTTCTGCTTTAAAGCAAATGAGGTGAGGTGTTCCCAGCAGAAGGCCTCTCTGCAATAGGCCTGTTTTGCAGAAAGGAAAATACAAGATTTTTACCTGAATCCACATGGAAATAATGTAGTCCCTGGATAGCCAAAGTGCTTCTTTGGCACTAAAAATGCCTACCACAAAAAGGAGAGTGAAATACCCCTCTCAGTGTTCCTGACACAGGCTGCAGGGAAGAGGGAAGATTTCTTTTGAATCAACCAGCTCAAAAAAGACAACCTTACAACATTTTTTTGTTTACAATACAAACACAGATACATACAAACACAAGCATTGTGCTGCACAAATGTGCTTCCCCCCAGATCTCAGTGCACAGCATGACATGATCATTGCAGTGCTGCAGATGTCTTTCCATACCATATAGCAGATATTGTGTATACAGGAAGGAATAAGGAGAAGGAAACTTCTGGCTTAGAGAGGGGATCGCTGCAAGGAGTGGTACCTGTCCCAGGCTGTGCTTTGCAAAGGGAATTCCAGAGGCTATCCTGCTCACCAGCAAGCCTATGAGGGCTGGTGAACAGTGAGTGTCAGCCTTCATTTCCACCTCTCTCCTTCCACAAACTGCACAGACCCTCTCTTGCCCCAAGCATCTCTTTTCCCCAAGATGTGGCCAGATATCCTCTTCTGGGTATCTCCAGAGCAATCAGGGATGTGACTGCCCTCAGGCAGGTGTGACTGTTCAGTAGCCCAGCTTTGGTGAAGGGTGAATGAATCTCAGCCTTTTCACTTCAGTGCAAAGCCAGGCAGGCAAGTTGAAGTCACCTGCTGTGGATGGGTGGGATCCCTGCATGGCAGCGTATCTGGCTCCTCCAGCAACTTGCAACATGATCGTGTGGTTAGAGATTTAATAACCCATTCCTTCTTTTTGCTTAATTTATCATCAGAAACACAGGAACATAGGAAATGCCAGATGACATCAGAACTGTATTGTGGCTCCTAACACACACAACTACTACAAACCAAGTATTAGCACCTTGCAATAGCAGATGTGCATTGATCTAGCTGCTCACAGCTGTCAGCAAGGTTTCTGATCTTCAGAGAAGGGCTTTAGCCCTGTAGCCCTGAGTTTAGTCACTCACCCAAAATATCTTTAAATGCCACTCAGGATAATGTCTGCTGTCATCAGTCTGATGCTTTTGAGCCTTCCTATGTTCTTGGCCTCTATGATTTCTGAAGCAAGGAGTTCCACCACTACTTACACAACATCATTGCACTGTACAGTTCATGTCCTTCTAGGTTTAAAACTCCAGGAGACTTGCATGAACCAAAAGAAAGTTAAATAAAGCAGGACCTCTACACAACAAAGGAAATAAAATATTATATAATAACAGGGTTAGTTTAAATTGGTATCTGCCCCCAGTGCTAGGTAATAAACCAACCTGTATAAATTTATACTTTTCTCAAATAGTTACATCTTACTGTATAAAAATAGCACTGTGAAAGCAAGCCAATTTGTGCAAGGGGGAAAAAAAAAACCAAACAAAAGACCCCACCAAAAATAGCCAAGAAAAAAACCTTTGGAAATGCGTGAAGCGTTGCTTTTGTGCTGCATGTTAGCAGTGAAATGTATTCATTCCCTAATACTGGTTATCTGCTCTCTGGGTCCTACAGTAAGAAATCCTGTAGACGGCTTACAATGCTTGCCTCTTACATCTTGAACCTCCTGTTGATGAAGAAGAAAGTGAAACACTATTAAGGTTTATTTTAGTTGCAAAAGGTCTGTTATCAGGCCTAGTCAAACAGAAAATCTGTGTCTGGACTAACCCAAAGGCAGCCCCTCCAACCAGTAATTTCTGAACATTTTGGGAGAAGTTCTCCACAAGGAGCTACTGGGACCCAGCAGGGCAAACCCAGCAATGGGTGTTATTTTGGGCAGGTTGTGCTCATCACAGTTAGTAAGGTGTTCAGAACTAATACAGGAGGAAGGCTGGCTAGAAAGCTTATTCTGGACTTGAGAGCCGGAGCAGAGTATTATCGGTGGGCAAAGAAACTCGGCAAAAAATACAGCAGGGAAAGGAGAGATTAATCATTTGTGAGCAGCCCCACTAGCAGAGCAAGTGGCACTGGGAATGCCTCCTCTATCTGCTCCTATCCCACAGCTCTGATGGAGATCATGGGCTGCAGCTCCAGAGAGTGCCAGGTCTCCGTGAGGATGGAGGAATGTTGAGGACAGCCCATGTTCTGCTCGTTCGGCTTCCACCTCAGGGTGGCTGGAGAGTAGAGGCAGCCAAAGTTCTGCCAGCCAGGAGCCATCCCTGAGCCTCCCTGCCCTGGGAGCTCACCTGGTGAGAGCAGCTGGGGACCACACCAGAGCCTGTGGTGACCAGCTGCCCAGGGAAGGCGAGACGACAGGCAGGGCAGGCAGGCACTGCACAGTAATCGTGTGAGGCCTGAAGGGAGGAGGTGGGCAGCTCAGGTGGGGTGCAGACAGATGGAGTCTCCCATGCTCACACTGAGCATGGTACCCAGGAGAGTGTGGGTTAGGCATCACAGCAAAGTGCAAGTGTCTTGTGTGCATGGGTCACTCAGAACAAGGAGCCAGCTTGTGCTGGTAGCCTCCAGGTTTTGTCTGAAGTGACCCCTATTCCTGCTCCAGGCCGATCGGCCTTCTGCAGCCTAGATGAGGTCACTAAGCCTGAGTTACAAGCATCACAGGGTAAACACTGGGTATTCCAAAACTGATATCTCAGCACCTCTTGTCAAACACTCCTTCCAATGCCTGCTGGACAACTAAGGCTCTGTGACCACAGCTAGAGACTGTGACTCCCTGTAAAGGCAGTCTCAGAAAACTCATCTAGGCACAAAGACAATGACTAAACCATGAGGAAAATCTTTCCTCTGAAGATATCTTTTCCAATATCCCACAGCAGTAGCCCTATTTCTTTTGGTGCAGAAAGGCAGGACAAACCACCCCTGTGAGAAAAAACCTGGGACATCCAGAGCATTGGCTCTGGATATAACATCATTCTCTGGCACTTGCCTAGCATCTCCCACAGGAAAGGCATCGACCAATCACCCATGCTCCACATCACATTGTCACCACATGGTGCTGCATTTCTCATTAAAAAACACCAGTGGCAAATTCACAGCTGTTAGTGTTTAACTCTGTCAGTTTGATATTGGAGCTAAAACAAATAGGGCTCCCAAACCTTTACCCTATTTTTGACTTTGCTTCAGGTTTATATTGGTCTCGTTGTGTGTCCATTTTCCCATTTGTAAAATGAAAATCATCCCACATCTGTTGTAGCTAAGCTTTCCCCCTGCTTTGAGAGTTTTATCTGTATAATACTCCTTTTCTGGAAGGGGAGAGATGTTATCCTCAACAAATATGGGGGGAAATGGAGGTCTGAATAGGCTAATATATTTGCCCAAGGTCCCATAAAATGGTCAGTGGAAGAGCAGGGACTTCAACCTGAGGTGTCCCAGCTCAGAAACTAATGCTTCCTACCATTCTTTCTCCCTGGAGACTTTAGTGGTGTTGCACGGGAAGGGCAGAGTGGGCCCCGTTTCTTCTGTTGCTTTTTTTTATGAGTGCGATGACGTGGTCTAAATTAAAAGAAAAATACAAAAAAGACTGCCATAAATTATCCATATACAAAGGCCTCATTCACATTTACCCTATGGTCCCTTCATACCGTGCTGGCAGGGTGCAAATGTAACATCCCCTTTCATATAACCTCTGTCTGAGAGAAATTCCAGACAAGTAGAAGTGTCCTGGTGGAAGAACATTTGCAAACTCTAAGGCCAGAACAACCCTTTTACCCAAAGTGTCAAAGCCTCCCCATATGCCTTCCAGAGCTTCTCAGGCAGGAGGCTCACCATCCAAAACACTCCCCCTGAGATCCAGTGGAAGCAGAGAGAGCTGGATTTCTGGCTTCCCACACAGTATTCCTGCTGACATCAGCAAGAACCAGTGGCTACTCTGAGGGGGTTTGTGGTGCTTTAAAACAAGGCTGTAAAGGTAATCACCCACATTGTCCCCTTCGTGTGGGGCCTTGACCCAGCCCACGCTTGGTGGAGAACTGGGAGGTTGCTGTTCTGGCATCTTGTGTTTCAACCAGTACTTACAAATTAGCTTAGAAATTAGGAGGAGCTGCCGCACCAGGGTTTGGGAGGCAGCGGCAGGGCTTGGCTACCAACACAGACAGCCTCTACATACTCAGTTTCTTTTCCTTTCTCCCAGTTGGCTTAATGGAAAGATTTTTCCCAAGTGATTTTATTATCTTCTCCAGATCCATCAAATCTCTCTCGTGTGTCTACAGTAGCCACTGAGCTTAATGGACTCCAACTTCAAGGCATCTTGAAGTGAGGGAAGTTCTGAAGTGAGACTGTATTAACATGATGGTGGGAAAGATGGGCTTTGTTAACTCTGTGAAGGCCTTATTTTGCATATCCTTGTACAAAGGAAGGAGGGAAAGGGAGTCAATGTACTCTAAATGATGACTGGGATTGTGCAGAAGTGATCAAGGGTTCGTTAGCTACTTCAAGAAAGGACTGATTTGCCCCATGTCTATAAAATGGATGAATGTTGAATGATGTTGGCCACAGCAGCTGCACAATGATTTTTAAAGCCAGTTAAGGAATTTGGATTCCTGACAGCCTGAATGTTTTACTGATGTCTCATGTATATATTACATGGAGATGTGATGAATGTAAAGCAATAATAAATGCTAAGCAGAATTAGTGAGCAAAATAATTCCCTAGTAAAAACCATTTCTGGTTTCATATTTAACTGTATTTGACTACTATTTTAAGAACTTTTCCTTGCCCTTAGCTGCAGATTATAACACTGAAGATATTCTCATATTGAAGTACTGGTATAGATTGTCTTCACAGTTTGGATTCTACTTAAGCAATTACAAGAGCCCTTTCTACAAAACGTATTGATTTTATTACAGAAAAATAAATTCCCATGTACAATTGGGTTTTCATAACATGAAACAATTAGCCATTTTATTGCTAGTGCATATAGGGTAATGTCACATTTCATACAATTTTGGTACAAGTGAAAAAATATAATATATGGCTGATTGAAACTGATAGCTACATTAACATTTATAGATCTATATAGATTCATTTTACAAGCTGTTAGTAGTTTATAGGGATATCGGTGTTTTAAACTACCAACATTCATATGGCTCCAATTCAAATATATGAATTGTTTGATGCGTTATAAATATATTCCAAAGTACATTTCATTGAAGAAGTCAAAGCTGTGCACTAAAATATATCAAAAACATGCCTTGTGAAAATGCTACAGACAGAGCTCTTACTGTCTGTGGAGCATGAAAATGCCACTGGCATTACTAGCTGGAAAATGAACACAATGCCATGATTAGGTGGTAGAGATATATGCTTCCTGCCATCTTATTTCATAGAGCTGGGAACAAACCCTCCCTTGTTACTCAGTGTAAACCAGGATGAGTCCACCAAGGTGGCAGAATTGCTTGTGTATTAGCATTTGGTAAACAAAACCCAGAATCTAGCTGGAGATCAGGCAGACTCACTGGTTTCAGTAGAGCTGGTCTCAGATCTTCACTAGTGGTACTGAGAGCAGAACATGCTCCAGCTGAGTTGCTCCCATAAGTCAGACAGGCACATAATCGTATTTGCCCAACCTTGCAGATTTCTAAAATGCCTCCTAAATCTCAGGTTGGGGATGATAGCAAACAGGAATTTAAGCAGGAGCTTGAGGGTTTTCCCAGTTTGTAAAACCAAGTAGCCCAGGTCCCCAGGATATTCAGCATGGGCCACATCCTGCTCCTTAGGTTCAGTTGTGCCTAATCCCAAAGCCATTCTGGCAGCATTAACCTGGATTACCTCTGCAGAGAATTTGTCCAAAGGACAAAAGGGCTGAGTGCTGGCAGCAAAGAAGGCACTGAGCATCAGATGAGATGGGAGGAGCTGTCAGGGCTGGAATCACATTGACTTTGTTAGCTGGCTTCCCTTCTTCTTCCTCCTCACTCTTGGCCCCAGTGCAGTCCCCAAAAGGGACACATGGAGGAACCTCTCTACTTCTGGTGGCATTTCCCCCCTTGCTTATTGTAAAAACACAAGGGGACAAAGAATTTTTTGTCTTTTTTTAACTCTGCCCCTTGTTTGGCAGATGCATTTACAAAGCAAACAGTGGAGATCATTCAGGTACCTGTGCCTCACATCTGCCCTGGGGCCATACCTTCCCAATAATACATTATTTTTGCGAATGATGAGATTCCAGCCCTGCCTTCACCCTACAGATGCAGAGGGGACAAGGTTCAGCAGGGTTACAGCGCAGTTACTGTGGGGTGGGAATGTGATGGCAAGGGTGGCAGGGATACTGAGTGCACAGGTAGGCTAGAGCTGGCCAAAATGCTGCTGCTGGATCAGCCAAAGCCCAGGGCTCTGGGCAAGCAAGGAAATGCTTTGTACCATCATTTGGTATGTACCATCTTTCAGTGCTGGAAGGCTGGAGCCCTCCCCTGCAGTTCAGCAGGTGCTCGGTCCTGCTCTTTTCAGCATAAAATTGAACAGAGATGGGCTGAGTCCACCTCAAAGTAGAAATTTGCACCCATTTTCAAGGGAAAAAAATAGATTTAAAAAGGCCACATCAGCCAAGTTTGTAATCAGTGGTATTGTGGGAAAGGCTTATTCATGGTAGCTCATTGTGCCTTGGCCAACATTAACAGCATTCCACACTGGGCAGCAGAGAAACAATTTTTAGCACCAAGAATCCCTAGGCCTCAGCTGCCTGTGCAAACAGACACCCAGTGTAACATGGAGAAGGGGCTCCAAAGACACCAGAACAATATAGATTCTGAAGTAATTGTAGTTTGGTTGGGGAAGAAAGGGCATAAAGGAAGAATTTTCCTTGGGAGAACAGCTTTTTTTTTTTTAAAGAGGATGAGTTTGGGACCCCAGAACATACTCATTAGCATAATTTTTGCCTCAAACCCTGGCAAAATTCTTAGTTTAACATCTAGGATATATTAGAAACTGTTGTTTTAATACAAATTAGGTCAACTCCAAACCCTTCTTTGAAACAATATCTGATTCCACAAGCATTTTGTCCACGTGGTAAAAGCCAGCCCTTAACGTTCTACCCTTTAATAACTCAGGATGTTAGCTGTTAAGTCCATTTGTCTCTTGCCTTACTTGTTTAAAGCTTTCTCCAGATATTCCTGGATCCACTTTAACTTGGGATCAATGCACACTTGCTTGCTGTTGCTCTTGAGCCTTGCACTGCCAAAGGAGAAAAGTCAGAGTGAGTCTGGTGTGCAAAGCTCCCCAGCCCACACCCACCTCCCCACCCCTGTGCCTTATTCCCCTTGGGTGCCAGTGCTGCTCTTGGTTAACCCATGAACAGGATGGGTTATTTCTCTCACCCTCCTATTATAAATATTCCTGGTTTGGAAACCATCTCTCTCCTCTGACAGGCTCTTGTGGTCTGTACTAGGAGTCATGTGAGAGTGGAACAGACACAGAACTTGAATCTAAGACTTCCAATTCATACCTGGACTGTTAATAAGTTCAGTGCCAACAATGGAAAAAAAGCATTTGGAAATACTGACATGGTAAATATAGGTAATTTTTGTAAGAAATTGATTAAGAACAGCTTTTAGATTCAACCCAAAACTGAAGTTTCACATGTTCTGAGGACAGACACCTCTTGGCTGTTCTGAAAGAAAGGGTGTGGTCACTTGCTAGTGGCTTTGTTTTATACAAGACTGAATTAACAGGTTGCAGGGAGGAAGACAACTGAAGGTATCATAGTGCCAGAGGCAAGTTTCCCCTCAAGCATTCACTCAGCATTGGAAACAAAGGCAGAAACCTCCTGAGGGGTTTCTCCTGGATGTCCAAGCTGCACTTCACACAGCTAGCATTTTAGCTAACTTGAATTCCCTGTGAATTTGACATTTGGGCTATCTGAATCTCTCATGGACAAATAGCTTTTCATCAACAGATCTCACCCTCCAGGGATCTCAGGACCTCTCAAGAGTTGTTATCTCCCACATTCACTGCAGCACCCTGCCTCTGCCCCAGCTTCTCCAAAACTTCCCTCTTAACAGCCTGCCTGCCTTGGGAAAGTGCAGACAGCAGCAATTTTGTGGAAGTGCCCATATGAGTGAGTTCAGTACTTGTTTAAACATTTGCTGGATGGAAGCCATAATGTTCCTCCCTTAATAAAATGAAATCTGCACAATATAAAACGATGGCGTAAGAAATAACAGGTCAAAAAGGCTCCTTGGTCTGAAGTTATGCAACAACACAGTTGTAACATAAACACATCCAGGATCCATCCTGCCACCCCTGAGCCAGAAAAAGAGATGAATGGGCCTAATTCATATTTCCCTTACAGCAGTGCCAAGCTGGAGCATTTCCAGTTAAGTGATACCAACAGAGTGTAAGAATGGATTTGCTGATGTTAGCAATGCCTGGGAAATCTTGGGCTGACCTCACAGGGTACAGAAGCAAAAGCACACGTAACCAGTCTCCAGCCACATTCAACACAATTCCTCTCACCTAATATTACCTCTCACCTAATACTGAGACACTGATTTCTTCAGACATTCATTTCTGAGCTATCATCCCCTGCTCCTTGTGCAAGGAAGAGACATAGGAAATGGTATGGACTGGGTAATCTGGACTGGTTTAGGTGTCTACTTTCTAAAAATGCTCATTTCCCTGTACTGAAAAGCAAGGAATTTGTGGAAAGGAAGCAAGGAAAGTGTGGACTTTCTACTTTTAGAAGTAGACATTGACAGAGGAGGTAACTGGATTTGGAGAGATGATTTCCAATAGAATGAAAGACACAAGCCTGCTCTTAGGCTTTTTGTTCAGGTAAAATCCCCTTAACCAAAAAGGAAAATATACTTGTGCAAAAAACAAAACAAACAAACAAAAACCAAAGAAAAACAAACCCCACAAAATATCTTCTAGCAACTGTGCTTCACTTAGATTCTCTCTTCCTGAAAATGGCAGCTTTTAATTTATTTACACTTTAATTATTTAATGCTTAATATGAATCAAAGTGAGAAATTCACGTGTTAGTTTTGATTAATTTCATCTCCTATTTTGATAAAGGTCTAGTTTGAAGTCATGTTTCAAGGGTATTTGGAGAGATATTTTAAGTACCTTGCTTGTCAAAATAATAAAAAGAAGGTGAACTATGGGTTCATATGTTCTGTGTACCACAGACAAATATATTTGGGTCAGGAATGGGCAAGACAAGAATGTGAGATGTTTCTATTTCTGCATTTCATGCTCCAATTTATCTCTAATTACTATAATCCTACATTAATTAAGAGATAAATATATGTTCTACCCTGTCATAAATGCTGTCATTTTCTTGAAACTATTCCAGAAAATTCCAAATTCCTTAAAAAGCATTAGCACTGGGATTCTTATGACATCACTGGCAGTCCCAGAGCACAAATCCATGCATGATTGCCACCAAATTTTTTTGTAGGTAGAGATGGGAGGTAGTCACAGCTGGTTTTGCCATTTTTCTGAAAGGAAACTATTTCTCAGCTGAGGATTACAGTTTTCTCACTGTCCTCAACCAAATCCTAAGGCAGAAGCACATGATAAATCGTGCATGATATACACAGAGTGGTTTAAAATAGGAAAAAACCCAACATACTAATAAAAGCTGGTTCATGAATGGATGCACACTCACATAAATTCCTCAGCAATCTTGTAAAACCACATCAGTTTTCTGAGTGCAAATATGTTTTGGATGACAAAAATTGATTTTTACAGCATTTGAGTTGCAAGAGGAAGGGCTCAATATATGGGTCAAAGACAGAACCAATAACGGGATCACTGCACAGAAACCAAATCTAGTCCCTGACACCCTCTTATAGAACCTAACAGAAGCTGAGAGTAGTAAGGTTCCCTTGCAAGTAAAAGATAAATGCTGTTATTTTTTCTTTCAGAAGGTATTGAATTTTGGGAGGGGATCACCCATGAAGAAATGAATGAAAAAAGACCTTCCTAAAACATGCACACACAAATCTACAAACATACAAACAAACAAAATCCCAGTGTTCCCTGAAAATGAGGGTTGCTTTTCCAGCAAAAAATAAATAGGTTATTTTCCATTGGGAATGATCTTTTTGTTCTGCTGCAATTTACTGAGTCGGTCCCTGCCTGGCAAGCATCCCTAGATTAGTCCATCACACTTCTAGGGTCTGTACCTCCTGTGAAGGATACATGGGATACATGAAGGAATTCCTTTTGCTCGTTTAGCTCCACTCTATGGAGAAGTGACCCATTAGAAGACTCAGAGCACTGTGAAGTTTTTACCCCAAGGTGTGAAGCTCCTCATCCAAGAAGCCTGTCTGACATTCCTGCTCACACACCCACGGGGGAGCAGGACATGGGATCACACAGTAACAGGGAGATCACAGAGAACACAGCTGGGAAACAATCAGCTGGGCTCCTCTATGCTGGGTAAAGCAGGCTCCAGCTGTCTCTGACACGGGGGGTGAAGAGATGGATTGGGAGCCACGGCACAAGGCAGACTGAAATTCAACCATCAGAGCAGGCACCAGCTCTGTGACACTTCTTTTTGATACCCAAGATTTGCACCCAGCTGAAAAGAGCAATAGACTTACACAATCTGAAGTGAGCAGTTGGGTGTGGAGAGGATTTTGAGGTGTTTAATATTGGCTCTTGCCACGTTGCTCTCGTAGAATCGACAGGGACATCGGTAAGTCAGGCTGACGGGTTTCTCTGCGGGACAAAGGGAGGAAAAGGACACGTTACCTCTTCTCCCGGCACAGATACACCGATCCGGGCTCAGAGAAAGAAAAGTCCTCCAAACATGCAGGTGGGAAAAAAAATCAACAAAAAACAACAAGAACCCCACCACAGCAGAGAAGCTGTAGCTTTGGGAGAGCATTTGCCCACAGCTCAGAGCACAATCTCTTCAGCTCAGTGGCCAGCCTTTCAATAAGGGTGCGTGGGATTTTGGAAGACAAAAGAAGAGGGAGAGAAAATAGAGATAAGTAAAATGGAAGAGATTAGAATAAGGAGCCACTCCATTGTGCAAGGATGCTCCTGGTAATTAGACAAGATAAAGGCCAAAAGAGGGGGCACTTGTCCGCGGTGTTGTTCTACTCAAACGATTTTGACCCGAGGCCAAATTAGAAGGTAACCAGAAGAAAGCGATGAATTCCAGGGAGTTCAGATCAAAACGGCTCGGCTCAGGTGCAGGCTTTTCACAGGGGACTTAGAGGCTACAGAAAAGCTCTGGTTTTGCAGACGTTCCCAGGGCCCAGCTGACCTTTCCCCACCGCAGCCAGCCCTGGCTCCCAACAGAGGTACCCGCACAAGGGGGTGAGGCTCAGAGATGCCAGATCCCAGCGGTTTCACATACGACTCTCGGAGTCTTTTGAATTTCTAGCCTGCGGCTAAGTAAGGCAATCGAGGAGGCAGCTATCAGCCAGAGCATCCTCAATACACTATACAGGGGCCACCAGACTGGATGAGAGTTCTGTCACTGGCATCACTAGGGACAGAATTAAGTTTAACACCCTAGGCAAAAAATCTTCCGTGTATATGTACGCAGAACTGAGAAAAGCAGCCTGGCGCCCACCACAGCCCGATTTCTCTATGGGACAACTTAGTTACTGGCAATCAAATGCATGTAAGTAAAGTCTTCACTCGGAGTGCAAGTTTGAAAGCTGCATGCACAATAAAATATAAACACAGAAGCCTTGCCTGAAGTCTAAGAGATGCCTAAGACTTTAAAGAATTTCCCAGTGGAGCTGTTTTCAGCCTCTGGGTGGAATTAAATTAATACACCTAACCCTTAAAACCTGGCTCATGCTGTAGCTGGCCAGATCTATATCTGATCGGGGCTTGAGATCCCACATGGCAATCTGCCATCCTGTTTGTTTAGCCACACAGGAATACTTACAGCATCCAAACCCGGTTCCCTTTAAAGGCAAATGGGGAGATAAGAGCAAGGGACTGGAATTCCTAAACAGCTGTCTAGGAAGGTGAGAAAAGAGACAGGTTCTACAAGTGCAGCGGATCTACATATACTGCATGTTTTCGATGCCTGTCTCTAGCACCAGAGAAAACAGGGTGAAATTGGCCTGTCCTGAGGAGGAAACCCCCTTTTTTCCCAGTGTCTCTATCAAGAGATGAGGCAGAATCAGATCACACAGGAGAGGAATTAATTAGTGGGAGAAGAGCTTCTCCTGACACACCAGAATCTGGACTATAAAATGAAAAAAATCTAAGGACTTTTCTCTCAGTTTTCTGGCACTCCAAACAGTGGTTCCACCTGTGAGTTAAAATTCTGCAGGGGGAGGAGGAAGGAAGGCTACAGAGAGAGTCTTGAGAATATGGATTAGACTGGCTAGTGCTAATGTGGAAAGGAGTGAGGAAGGTACTAGGATTTCCCACTGCAAATGTGTGCCTGATAGCTACACATCTGTGAATTTGTATTGGAAAGGGAGGCTGAAACCAAATACAGTCATACAACAACTCTCAGCACAGCTGCAGTGATAGTGTCTCTACAAGCTTGTCCCAACCAAGTTTAAGCCAGCTTTAACTTAAACAATCTGCAAGAGATGAACTGTTCAGATCCATGATTTGATAACGCAATCCTGTCCTCTCTCAGACTCGGGGTGGGATTTTCAATCCCATACCACTTCAAATCAGGAGCAGAGAAAGTATAACCATGACTAAACATGTCTGTAAGTCCCTAAATTATTTCTTGCCCAAGAAAAGACATCTAGCACAGCAAGGAAGAGGGGACACCCCAGTGTTCAGTGTTCTGTCACCCCTGTGCGAGGTGGGATGACAAATCCCCTCCAAGCACAAGAATCCCTTTGGTATTTCTGTGTGCCTTTCCCGGTGATCAGGAGCAGGCACTGAGCACCAGAGAGAGGCAGCACAGGCACCCAGAGGGTCAGCTCTGTATCACCAACAGGGAATCAGTAACTCCTGCTGCTGCCCTTGTCTCACCATGCTATCAACAAGGCTGAAAACCAGGGAAAACTGGTGCATGTGGCATCTTCCAACACATGAACCCCCACCTTCCAAAAGTAGGAGGGGGAAGGGGCTGTTTGGAGTCCGTAATTTAGGAGACAACATCTCTGGTCTTACTCTGAGGCTGACACATTCCTTATCTCCTTTCAAAATTTGAAACATATTGTCGCACTTACATTAGAACTGATTAAGCTGACTAACTCATCTACCAATTTGTACTGTGAGTTCTCTGATGTCTATCCAACGCTGAGCACAAGCTGAAGCCAATCCCTCAGTACAGCAAATTAGTATAATCTGTTAATTGCCTTATTACATGAAAACATATAACTGATGGCACACAAAGTTTTGGAGGCCTTTATCTGGCACATTTGGTTAAAATGGACGAATAGAGTCAAGAGTTACAGAACAGCGAGATGCTAGTTTGACACCTCAATGCCATTCCTTCAGACTAATTTTACTTAGACATAAAGAGAACATCTCTGTTGGCCTTGACTAGAAGAGTTTGAAGGGGTCTGGGGGTTTTGTGTTTTGGAATTTTTTTAATAATAAATAGCTTTATTCTCTAACTCAACCTGAGTTTTGTTGGCTCTGAACACCTACTTTTGCTGACAAATTCTCTCTAGAGACAAAGCATACACAAAATACTCTGTGTGGCCACTTGTCAGTGCTGGAAAATACCTATTTAATCCCACAGAGGTCTGCTTGTCTTTACCCACACTGGAATTGGAGAGTAAGGGAAGAAGTGAGCTGCCAGTTCTGCTGCAAAGTTATCAGTAACTTACTGTGTGGACGAGGAAGCTCTGGATGCTTGAATTGAGAGGGAAGCTATATCCAGGCAAGCAGGCTGGACATGAACAGACAAAACTTTTGATGGAACCATCATTTTACTTCTGTTTAGCCTTGAGTGCATTTGTCATTATCAGGAGATAGTTGATAATTTTTAAGTGTAGAACAGCTCAACTTCCCTGGAAAGTGAGGCTGGGATAGACAGACACAGCTTTACCAGGTAACTAAGAAGAATTCAGAGCTCACCTGCCCCCCAGCACAAGGCGGCCCTTTGAGCCCTGACATCTGGATCAGGGCTGAGAGCACCGCATGATGTACCAAGTAGGCAAAAACCTCCACTCTTAACACTGCAAGACGGTGGGGTCACTTTCCTCACAGTGGTTTATCTCCAGCCCTTGTGAGCCTTTTCCTTCCTCAGGTAGCGGGGTCCCCACACGCTTATCCCGACTTAAGACACCCACTGCCAGCAAAGGAGAGCAGCCGCGCTGGGGGTGAACCGAGCTGCAGCTGGGCAGCTCTGCCGGCCTCCCAGCCCTGAGCAAAGTGTTGCCAGAGGGAGGAAAGGGGGAGGAGAGCCCCTGAGCCCCGGTGCCTCCCTCCCGCGCCTCCAGACCTGCAGAGACGTGGGAAGCCCTCTCAGGTACCCCGGCACCGGCGGCCCCAGCCGCCCGGGAGCTGGTGATGCTGGTGATGCTGGCGGCCAGGGGCTGGAGCTGGCATTGCCCCCCGTGGTCCCGGCTCTGCTATCGCTACCTGCCGCTCTCGCTTCGCAGCCCGCAGCCCCGGGGTGGTGGATAGGGCGAACGCGGCGGGGGCCGGAGCCCACATGCCCGGGACTTTGGAGCCTCTCCGGGGCAGTGCCGGCTCCGTGCTCCAGCGGGACGGGGATGTTGTGCCCAAAGGGATCGCGGAAATCTTCGGGGAAAATTAACTCTCTCAGGCTAAACAACGAGGGAACCGGAGGGCATCCTCTGCCTCGCTGGGTGGGGAACACCTAAATTTCTTTCGCCAGAATGGGAGAACAGGACGGGAGCGGCGGTTTGGTAAGGCGCTCCTTTACCCAAACAGAGAGCTTTCGAGGAGGGGCAAGAGACGGCAAGTCTCTGCCAGGTGAGAAGCCAGCCGCACGAGGAGCGTCCGGAGGATGCCCAGAGGTTGCGGGCAAAGCCCTCGCCCCTCCACGCTGCCCCGCGCGGTCCCCGCACTCCCGGGCCCGGGGCCACAGGATTCCCTGCGGGATGAGGGGCAAAAAGCGCGGGTTGCCGCTGTGTCCGGGGCTGTCCGAACGCGGAGGCTTCCACAGAGCGCAGCTGGCAAAGTAAGCTGGGCAGCTGTAGCTGCCACCGGGCTGCGGGCGGGACAGCGGGGAGCGGCGGGATGAGGGACGGAGCCAGCCCGCGATCCCCCAGAGCTCCCGTCCCTGCAGCTCCCTACGGCCCCGAAACCTCCCCGTGCACCGCGCCGGGGCTGCGCTAAGTGCCTGCCCAGTGACCGCTTTGGCTCGGCTCTGCCCTGACCGAGGAAAGATAGATCACGACAGAGGACAGACGAGGAACCGAACAACCGCCTGTTTCTAATTTCTTGTAACTTTTAGGGTTGGGGTTTTTTTTGTTAGAGGGGAAAGTCGATATGCATATTTTCAGCCGAACCACCTCCCTGCAGACCGAGCGCTGTTGAAAGTCTTCCCCCAGACGACTTCAATCTGGCGCGAGTTTGGCAGAGGGGACCGCTTTGGCCAGCTTTTTGAAAAAAGCCAAGAAGGGATGGAGGAGAGAGAGGAATGGGAGCCTGCCTACTTCCAGCTCAGCACAGCCATCGCTTTGGCTCTCCAGACACATCTGAGCCGCGGCCGGAGCCCGAGCCGGGAGCGCGGTGTAGCTGCGAGGAGAGCGGGGATTTCCGCGGGCCCATCGCTCTCGGCCGGGCTGCCGGCAGGAGCGGCACAGCCCCGCAGCTCACTTACCCTCCGAGAGGGAGACGACGGCCAGGGCGAAGGCGAACAGCGCCAGGGCGCGGAGGTCCATGCTGCGGCGGCTGGAGGACGCGGGCAGGCGCTGCTCTGCTCGTCCCGGCGGCCGCGGCGCTCTGCTGGCGGCCCCTCCGCCCCTCCCGCTATACAGGGGCCGGGGGCGGGGGGAGGAGAGCCAGGGGGAGTAGCTAGACTGTGATTTATTGCCCGTGGCATGTTATTACATCCTTCCTCTGCTAAAAATGGTTGGAAAGGAACCAAAAGAGCGAGGGCTCCTCTCTTCGCTCTGTCAGCCCGGCAGCCTCCCCCCAGGCACAGCGCCTGTGCCCCAGCTCCGCGCTCCGGGCCCCCCGCGGGACCGCCGGCTCGGGGCTGCGGCGGTGACCGGCATCACCGCCACCCCATCCAGCCCCAGCCGGGGGAAGAAAGTTATTTCCTCACCAAGCTGTCCCACCCCGGCTCGCCGGCTCCTGAACCAGAGCTGCTGGAACCGGGATAGCGGTGGGAGACGCATCCCTTAAGTGTTCACACCGGGGAGAGAAGAGAACTTCCCCATCACTTTCATGGGCGCGAATCTAGATTTACACCGGTGCCCTGGGCATCATGTACAGTGCCTCATACAAAGCATCTTCCCAGAATTTTATGTGGGCGTTTGAGGGGAGAAAAGACAGAGAGAGAGAGAGGCTTTCGTTTTTTGCCTCTGCGTGTTTGGCCCTAAACACCACCTCTTCCCTGTATTAAGTCAACCTAGTAGTGCATTTGCTGCCAACATTCCACTTGCTTTGTATTGCAGATGCCACTGGGCTCCCTGGCACCTCTGCTGAAAGCCCTGGTAGGCCTGCAGAGCTCAGAGGCCCAGCGGTGTCACTTGCACTCAGCTATTACAGTATTGTCAAGTGTAATCGACTTAAGCATGTCCTCCATGTCTGCAGCCCAAGCCCACAGGGCTCTGTTTGTTGCCATTAAAAACTTAAAATCAGAGCTTTGATTGACTTTGGACTCCTCATCTGCATTTAAAACAGGCTGGGCCAATGTGGGGCTGAGTGGGTACGGCTAATCCTTGTGTGGAGCTGTTTAAAGGACAGGTTCACGATGACACCAAAAGCACTAGCATGATTGTTTTGTACCCTGGGTAACTGCTAATTCTCTCAGCCACAGCCCACGAGGCTGGACACAAGAGTCCAAACATTGCACCTTGCTAACCTGTGGCTGTTTCACTGAGAAAAGATTGTTTCTGAAAGCCAGGAGAAATGCTTGCAATGATGCTTGGTGATGAACAGATCCCTACCTGACAAAGACACACATCCAACTCCCTAAATCTAGTTATTTGTATTTGTTTGTCCCTTCTTACCAAAGAGATTCTTACCAGCTTCTTACCAACTGATTTCGTTTAGGCTAATCTTCCTCCCAGATCCCCTCCTTTCTTTTAGGTGAGGTAGCACAGTAGTGCACGAACCTGATGCACTGAAAGGACCAATAATTGTAACCAGTGCTGTGAGCCTGGCTACTGCTGCTGTGACAGCTGTGACACTCTGCAGGGATGGAAGAAGCTCATCGTAATTGCAAACACTGCTAGGAGTGCTGCTGAACCCCCAGTGCTCCCACTGGCACACGAAGACATCCCCGCTGCACTTAGCAGAGACACTGTTACATCCACACCACACTTAGAGTCACAATTACTTAGAGTAATAACACTTAAAGCAATAGCGTGTCTTTGCTGTTTCTATTTCCACAGAGACAAACATCTCAAGGATCTAATCAAAGAGCCTGGGTAAATGTGGAATGAAATCAGAGCCAAATCTTTGTAGCAGTCTTCCCCTCGGCATCCCGAGACGTGCAGGCGTGTTTCAACTGAAGGTGAAAACTAGTTGGGCTCTAGGAAATGTCTGGGCAGACTTCGGAGCCGAGTCGAAGAGTCACAGCACGCAGATGAAAGGGCTCCCTCTACACCTCGGGACAGGTGAGTGAACCAGCAGCAAGGCAGGAGGATGCTCGTCTGTCCTCCCCGCCCCGCCACGTTCGCCCCCGCATGGGAGATCAAGTCTCCGGAGGAGAAAGGGAACAGGAGGAGCGGGATGCCGCAGCCGGCACCATCCCTCCACAGCCCTCAGCCAGCCCGGGAAGGGGATCCCGGCGGGGCAGGGAAGGGTGGTTCAGGTACTTGGTAAAGTCCCCGGGAGCTTGGCGGAGAGGCCACCCCGCCGTGCTGAGCCCCTGGTCCGAGGGCTGCCGGGGGAGCCGCGGCCGCTCCGCATCAGAGCGGGCAGCGGGGCGGGCTGCGGGGTATTTTGGCAGGAAGATTTCCCGGAGCAGCACAGGACGGAGGGGAGGTGCTGGGTGGGAGCGCAGCCGAGCCCGCAGAGCGAGGGAGAGAGCCCGCAGAGCCCCACAGCCCTGCACCGGGGCTGCCTCCGCCGCCCCACGGCTCTCATCCTGCCCCGGGGTGAAGAAAAAGTCTCCAGGCAACAACCGAGCTCATCTGAATGAGCTCCGAGCCATTTTCGGACTCGAGGGTTTTTGGTTTTACTTCCCGTCAAGCACAAACTGCTGCCTACGACACAATAACAGTAAGCTCAAGATTTAAGCAGCATAAAGTAGCAGAGCAATACAAAAGACCAAAACCCCCTCTCAATGGGAGTCTCGTGGTTTACTCCCCCCAGCCCCAAACTAGAATTAGGAACTCAGAGAGATCTGAACGAATTGAACATTTAAAAGAGAAGCCAAATGACTTGCAAGTGTTAAATTCCTTGAAAAGTTCGTTTCAATTTTAACTCCCACAGAATTGACCAGTGTTTATCTGAATGCTCAAAAAATCCAGCCTACACCCCTTGATGATCTGGATGGCTGAATATCTCCCTCTCCCCCTTCTCCCCCCAACCAGCTGCAGCCAGAACTCCTTAATAGCCAGTAAATTCAATCTTTTATCTGAATGCTAACAAAGAAAGGATGAATTCAGAAACCTTAAATAGACCTACTGTTTACTTCAACACAGCTTGAGACAGCCTTTTTTAATAATAAAATATTCCAAATTTTTAGTGTGTTTGTATCAAATTACATTTCCTCTTAAATGAGGAGATGGCAACATTTCTGTTACTTAGAATTTTAGACTGGCATAACACAGCAATGAAATCATTATTATCTGAAGCTGTTTTAAATTCCCATAGATTATGTCTAAAGCCATTTCTGGCCAGCACAACTTATTATTAAGAAAATTTTGTGTGAGTCAAGAATTAAATTGAATGTCCTTAGGTTGGAAATTAGTAACCTTGTTTTCACCTTGTTCTCACTAATACTGTTTCACTGACATCTTCCTTAAAGTTTCCTGGATTTATTACCTGCAACTAAATGCACCGCTTTTTTGGATGACCATAGCATTCACACAGAATCCATATTTAAGTGGAAAAACACTTAAATAAACAGTGCATCTTAACAATTTTAAGTAAAATACATTACATTACTGTGGGTTCTAAAGTTAAGAAAAATTACATGTAGACATCTGTATTTATTAGGTTGTTGGACTGCATTGACCTTATCTCTCTGTCTGGGCATCTACTAGCCCACACTATAATGACTGCAGCAGTTTATTAACATCTCTAGATGCAGGTCTTTTTTTTTTTTGGTCAAGATTATGTTTTTTGAAGCATGTTTATATAGCTTATTTCCTTATAGTATGATACTGTGACAGGAAGGAAATGAAAGATGATAAAATGTAGCTGCTGCATTCTATCCTTAGTGCACAAAGTTATGAGTACTTGGAGGTTTTAAGTGCTTCAATATTTTTACGTATTTTTATTATTTCATAATATAAATAACTTATATATATACTTAATATGCTTAACTCTGAATTTCTATCATGTTTAAAGAAAGAAACCAATCAAAACCAAAAAACCAACCCAGCAAAACCAAAGCATCCATATAAAATTCTTCCTTAAGTTACTACATGACCTTAACTTACTTCCATCTTACTGTCATTTTTTGTTTTGCTTAAGAATTCCTTTTTTTAAATAGCAGTCTTACTCTTCCAACATTCCTAGAGAATGTTTTTCCCCCAAGACCATTAATCAGGTGAAAGCTTGAAGACTTTGTCATCTTGCTGCACATTCAAGCAGCAGCTAGAAAAGGACAACTGTAGTATGGCTTGAAGATCTTCCTTGACTCCTGTCTTTGACCTTCTTGTTTCAAGTGTTAAGACTATTTTCCCTCCTTATTGCCATGGCAGGGTTCCAAAATCATCCTTTACAAAGGTTCTGTGGCAAACAGGACCTACAGTAATTAAATATTTTCAGCAGACCAGTATAAACTAGCAGAAGTCACTTGTTGGATTTGTCTGTAGAAAGAAAAAACAATTTCCCCAAACAACCAGATTTCAGATACAATTGCAAGAGATCTGTTATCATAGTAGTAAAATAGCCTCCAACATTCATATACACAGAGATATCCATAATGTATGTTGGCCCTGAAAGATTCCTTGGAGGGCAGAGGGAGAGATCAAATAGAGGTCAAGTGAGTAACTGTTTATAGATGGTTAACTAGAATGACAGAGAACTGTGGTAGCTGCTTTTGTAGCAGTATTTAAAAGTTTAAGCTTTCTTCCCTGGGAGTTTTGCATGTGATTTCGGTGGTTCTGAAATTGGCCCTTAAGGGCAGACCCCATCTCTTCTTTTATCCCAGCAGAGTACATCCCAACTTGGTCTAACCCATGAAGAAACTCAAAACGTGATAAATTTTGCTTGGGTTTAAGTTTTGTTATGAGCGTAGCTCTTGGCCTCGCTGCAAGGAGTTTCCTGAAATCTTGGGGTAAAACAGAGCCAAGTTTGCCGTGTTCTGCCTCTCCCTCTGAGCACCAAGCTGACACCACAGAGGGGATTTTATTCCAAGAGTGTTTCAAACTGTGTGGCTTTGCTTGGGTTTCGCTTGGACTGTTCAGGTTCACTGAGCTCGCAGGCCACTGCAAGGAACCTGGACCTCGGCAGTAAAGGCTCTCTATTCCCAGCAAGAGAGGTACCTGGGAGGTCTGGCCAGGGCCAAGCTCAGCTCTGCCTTTATACTCCCTGCATGGGAAATGATGCACAGACAACCAGAGCATTAGAAATGAAATGGTTTAAGAGTCTACAGGGAAAAGATTTAGCCCAGTGTTCAGGTCAGAATGGTCAGGGGTCCTTACAACACCCATCTCATTTCTTTCAGGCTTTCATTTGGCTAATCAAATATGAGTCACATGCCTCTTGGGATGTTTTTTTTCTGTTATTATTTGCTTTTAATTTAAGATAGGCATGAACAAAACACCATAACCCAAATATCTATAGACTTTGGGGATTTTCAGACTCTGAAACAAAACTTTCCAGCTGCATTCTTCCTCAACAAAGACCAGAGTTCTGTCTATATTAACAACTTTGCGAGGTGCAATAAGAACATATGTACAGAGCAAAGCAGTCTTTCCATTCCTTTTCAAGAGGCCTTTTTTAGTCTAGCTGTAGTCTTGTCCTAGGAACTGAATTGCTATTTAGCAAGAAGACTACGTGCAATTCTGGAGTTAATTTTATGACTTTTTTCATCCTAAAAGAATCCCCTTCACACATTCAGAGACATCTCTGCGATTCAAAACAAATAGTAATGGGGCTTCAAAAAGCCCACTCCAGAAGCAGAGCCCGGCTCCGGACTAAACGCGAGAGGTGGGTGCGAGCCCGGAGCCGCGTCCTGGGGAGCCCTCTAGTGCCTGGAGAGCCGCTCCTGCCGGGAGAAACACGGCAAAAGCCTCTCCCCACATCCAGCTCCGTTAGCTTTGCCTTTTAAAAGTCTTCTTTCTCCTTCTCTTTTTCTTTATATTTTTATTTTCCCTAGTTTCCTTTTTTTTTTATTCTTTTTTCCCTCTCTTTTGCTTTCCCGTTTTCTTCACCCCCCCCCCCTCTTTCCTCCCCTTTTTCTTAACCTGCTTCTTTCTGCAAATATTCAGGAAAAATCTGAAAATTTGAATTTTTTGTAAACACCTTTCTATAATTAAAAAAAAAAAAATCGTTATTTTAATGTTGCTTTGTAAAAGTCCTGGAGCCAATTAAAACTGTGAATATAGTAATTTTGGGCAAGAGGAACCACAGAGATACATCACATAAAAGACAAGAATAGCCTGAGAGCCACATCATCTAAAAGCCCAGAGTACTAGGTAAGAAAAAATGAGAAAAGGCAAAAAAAGGATGTGTGAGAAAAAAACTAGTGTTCTATGTGCCCAAAGCCAGGTATTAGGGCCTGGGCAGCATATTCAGGAAATTTCTGCCTGCTGATGAGGCACATAAATTAAATCTAGTTTAGAGATTTATTCTCTGGGCTATGGGCAGCTGTATTATTCTCACATTGAAGTGAAATCCAGCAAATGGATTGTTTGTGGTGATGGAAAGATTTCATTTGCTGGAACTGTTCTGACATTCATTGTGTAAAGTTGCCAGATGGCAAAAATGTTTAGTTTGCAATAAACAATCATTAGGATCACTTAAGATACATGTCACTCACACGACAAGAACATGTGTCTTACAGGTCCAGGCCTAACTGGGCTGTGCAGATTGGGACACGCCAAATGCAATGTTTTGCTCACTTGCTGGAGTGAGGTTATACTCAGAGCTTTCTTGGATCTTACAACCACTAGCTGACTGCATAACTGAGGTTTTCAAAGCCAGCTCCTAAACCTTTGCTCACTTAGAGGGAAACACTTGGCCAGAAATGAGTCCCTGAAGGACACACCCGTGACCTGCCACTCCCCCAGCATGTTAGCAGAAATATCAGCTAGTCATTTCTTCTCCTTTGAGTAACTCTGGTCTTGTGGCTGTAGCTACTCTTTTCTGCTCCAGCATTTTGGGCCTGAATACATGTTTCAGGAGATTATCACTATTCATACCAAAACACAGGGGGAGTAAGACCAGTTGGTACTCCTACAGTATCATTCAACCTAATGGATCCCCAGCTGCTTATAAAACTCCAGCCATCCACAAAGAGCATCAGAGTCATTCAGTTGCAAGACATGGAGAAGTACAGTAAAGACATCTAGCTCTTTTTTCTCACAGTGCAGGGTTGTTTCTGATTGAAGATTTATTGCCATTGCGTTCAGCTGGTGCTTAAAAGTTTTTAGAGATTCAGCTTCTATTTCTTCTCTCAGGAGGTCTTTCTGTAGTCCAATATGACTTACCATCAGAAGTCTTTCCTTCCTAATGTCTCTACTTTTAAATCCTCCCTTCTGGAGCATAAAAAATCTATTTATGCTAATTTAGTACTTTACAATATTCCTCTCTGGAGGTTTCTGTTTCTTCTTTGACCCACACAAGCAAATGATAAATGTCCATGTTATTTCATTGTCCTATATCATGAGTCCTAAAAATGTTGCTCTTGTTGTATCTCAGTTCACAAAAAGACCTGACATATGCTGCTGTGTAGCTGGTTTTATACTTTTAAGCTTTTGTGGCTTTGTTAGCTCATTTTCAATGAGTTTGCATGCCATTTTCAATCTGGAAAAGACCATATAGGTAAGGGATTCCCACAGACTGAATTTCATGTCAACGAGTTTAGCCATGATTTTAATTGACCAGACTGAAATACAAGTGTGCAAACAGCAAACATTTGAAAAAAGAGTCTGTGTAGGGGTTTGTAATTTCATTTTTATGTGTTGCTCAAAATTAATTATGTTGCTCATTACTATATGGCTGCAGGTATTGGTTCATCAGAACTTGCTTCATTCAGTAAAAACCACTGAGATCTAAACAACACAGTTTAGAAGAAAATTCATCAGACAGTTTTGTATTTCTTCTGATCTACAGTGACTGCTCACATTTTCTGGAAAAAGGACTAACTCAAAATGCATGTATATGTATTTAAGCCCTTGCACCACCTTCTTGTTTTGTGACACGTCCATTAAGCTAAGCCCTAAGAACGTGACATACACATTAAGCTAAGCTCTAAGAACGTCAGTCTCCCACAAGGGAATAAAGTAGGTGTTTAAACTTGGCATAGTCACCCCCTTCACACATGCATACAATCAATTCCCCAGCATCTGCAGCACAGTTTACTACAGCTTTTTTTGGTGTGTGTTAATTTAGCATGTACACAAAGCTCTGACAGTGTATCCCAGGTGGAGGGACTGATCCTTGGCCCTGCTCCCATTTTGTAGAGCAAACACAGCACAGAGGTGTCAACATCTGTTAGAGCTTCTCAGCTGGACATTCCCCACGTGCAATGAAGTGCCCAGCACAAGTCTGCCTGCAGCTCTCCTCCTGCCCTGGTGCAGCTCCCTCAGTGGTGTCTGGGGACAGGTCTGCTGTGGCACCTGAGCTTGGTGTGTCACAGAACAGGGAGACTTCACTGACAGAGCACAACCAGCTGACAGCCACTGTAACATTTACAGATGCTAGGATGCAGAGGAAAATGCATGAGAGCAGTACAAAGGCCACATTATTCCAGATCAAAGGTCTGTGTAGCTCAGAATCCCCTCTCCAGCCATGCTCAAGAGCAGATGCTCAAGAGAGGAGGGCAAGCATGGCTAAAGCTCCCTGCAGCAAGCCCTCCCGGCACATGGCCCAGAGTCTGGGCTCAGCTCCAAGAAGGATGTGAAGCTCCTAACATCCCACTGATTTCAGCAGTTTCAAGCAGGTCTCGCATCATTTGATTTTAGCAGGGAATCAGAAACTTCACTAGAAAGAAAGAACTGTGGTTATAGACTCTGGTTTTTGAAAAATTCTGCACTGTTCCCCCTGAAAAAACAAAATCCAGCTTCCTCCCCCACCCCACCCTGATTATAAACAGCCTTTTTTAGCTCCTGCAATATCTGAAAAACTGCAGTTAATATTTATAGAATAATAAATGTCTGCTCTCAAGATAAAGTCAAGAGCACCTGGAAACAAGAATAATATTGTCCCTTCCTTGCCCAGCAGGAGCTCATGGCAATATTCCTGTGCAATAAAGTACCTATCAATAACCTCATTGGAAAAGCCCAAATGGTAGAGCTACTAAGCAGGCACCAGAAAGGGAATTCAGAGCAAAGAGAGACTTTAGGCTTAAAAGATCAATCCTAAAATGCTACACCTGTGAGGTTACAATGGTGTTTCTCCCTATGTCCAGTTAGCAAATTATAACTAACTAGCTTTTCTTGTGAAGAAGAACAAAATTAATTTCTGTAGTGTGCCCATCTAAGGACATAAATCCTGGGTTTTTTCAATCCCTTTTCCCAGAATAAAACCACAGCAAATATCCCCTTCTCTTGTAACTGAGGAAATGAGGAGAAGGAATGTGCCTGGACCAAGCCACTCTGCACAAGAGGCCAGTATCTCATGTGCTGCCTCGTAAATGACACAGGAAGATTTTCTCTGGATTTACAGCCTCATTGGTTCCATGGGGGCTGTAGTTTTCCCTCTTACATTTCTCGGAGGTGTTGCATGCACTCTCAAACAGGAGATCTGATGTGGAAACAAAAGCTTTTCAGATCTCCCACAGAAGGTAGCTTTTTCCTCCCAAGCAAACACCCTGACCAGGTGGACTGCCTGCAGCTGTGATGCAGGAGCAAGAGTAAGTTGTTTAAAGGTCATAAAAACCCTTGGGCTTAGCTTTTATTTGTGGAAGAAAAACCCAGGTGGCAGATGCTTCCCTGTACTCCTCCTAAGATGTGCCATGAAAATGAACCTGCCTGAGCTCAGTCTGCAATACAGGTGAAGAATAAAGCAGCTGGGTTGGCTGTATGAAATATATCTCTATGTAGACATTGCAATGTTCATTGTAGGTCTGTGGGGTACCTGCCTGGCTTCTAGCTGCCATCTCAGAAATATTGGGGTCTGCAAGCTTCTTATCATCTGACAGGCACGCTTCACACGTGAGCTGTTCCAAACAGCATTAGAAGCCTATAAACCTATACCTAGGCATCCAAATCCAACACAGAGGAGTCTATCCTGGTGTTTTATTCCCATTTTAAGGATGGAAGAACCAAGGCAGAGTGTTATTCCAAATAATGGCTACAAGAGTGTCATTTCATTCGGGGTAAAGCAGTGTCTGGAAGGCCAAATCTTGCTTGCTGCAGATGAGTGCTGCCAGGTCCAGCTGGCTGCTGTGAGTATTCCAGACTTTGGAAAACAGCTGCTCAAGGAGAACTATGGCACTAGCAGCTATTTATGGAATTTGGGATTACTCAGAAGTCTGTACTAAAGGCAAGCCTAAGCCCAGGCTCTCAAGTGGTGCAGATTACTGCCATAGCTGCAGTGATCCTCAGCTACAATGGCTCCTTGTGAAAGCTGAGAGATTTTCAGATGTTGCCAGAGACAATTAATATTCCTTGTCTTCCTTTTACCTACTCCAAGCCATGGAACCGAACCCAAATCCCTCATGGGACACAAGACAAACATCCATACAGCTCAGCTCTTGCACAGTGCAGTGATTTGTCCTGGCATGCCCATGCTGCATGTAACTCCCACAAACACACTGCCACTGAGCATGAGCTCAGCCAGCACCACTTACTGCTCTGTGCCTTCAGCCCAAGCCCAGCCTGATTCAGTTCCACACATGGGGCAAAGAGTTCAGACCTGTGCAGATCACAGCCAATGGCCCTGAGAGACAATCTGGTGTATCTGTAGGAAAGTGTGGAGTTCCTGGCATGTATGTGCAAGGCAGTGGCAACAGAAACAGAAGTGGCTGAAGCACATGGCACAGCATCTTCTGTCCTGACTGACACAATGACAGCTGCACCAGAGCACTGATTGAGAGATTGAGGACTGATGTGGCTGATCTGTACTGCCCCTGCTTTGCTGCCTGGGTCCTTAGGGGAAAGTTGCTGGGAAGAGATCAGCACTAAAAAGCAGCAAGTGCAGTTCCAGGCATGGAGAGTTCAAGGCTATCAGATCCTTGGTGGCCTGAGACTGCTGCTTCTCGAAGGGTCAATACAGAAAGGATTAACTCACTGGCAAAGGGCCCAGTGAGTGTGGGGCTTCCTTCCAAAACCTCCCAGCCTGAAGGGCTTTATTCAACCCTAACACCAGATGCTGTAAAACAAGAGGAATAAGGATTTCCCAAACATTTACCCTGCTAGGGCTGTGAGGCTGGAAGAAGGAGGGAGAGGATCATGTTCATCAGGGAAAACCACCCAGAGCACTAAGGTAGAACACTGCAGTGAGGCAGTGGCACAGACAGATGAGCAAGAGCTACCTGGTTTTTACACTAGAACCTGACTCAGAGAAGTCATCTTCCGTAATTTCCACTGTCTGCAAGCCCAGAGGTTGCTTATGGCATGGTCTGCAGCCAGCCCATCCAATTTCCCTATTTGTTTTTATTTCTGCCACCCTCTCATCCTTCCTTACACATTTACTCTTAGTTCATTTCCACATTTTTTAAAATTTTGTTCCTCCAGCTCCCTACTTCTCCCTTCCTTTTGCCTCCTCATTGTCCTGCTCTGCCTCTGTTCTGCCTCTCCTTTTTCTCATCCCACTCTTCCCACATGCTCCACTTTCTTGGAAGCATCTGCTGAAGACTGGGTCCCACACAGCCCTTAGAGATACATAAGCACTAGCAGTGTCCTTGGGCATGAGGAACCTGACCCTTTACAAGATACTGCCCAAACATCTCGTCCTCAGGAAGGAGGGCTTAGAAATATCTGCTGTGTCCTTTATTCTGTGGGATGTATCAGACTGTTCTTTCAGCATTCCTGTGTGGCCAGTACTAGGTCCTCTGACTTTTGTAGAAAACATTTAACTTCTAAAAGCTATAAAACTGCGTAGGTTAAAAAGGTTTGTGGACTCCAGGGTTATACAACACAAGAAAAGATCTTCTGGTCTGAGTCCAGATCCCATAATCACACAAATAACCCTCTTATTCCACACCTCTTTAATCCAGTCTGATGACAGGGTCTTTCAAAGCCTGCTTGAAATGTTAAGGATTTTCTCTTAATTGCAGCCTCAATTTATTCTTCATCCATTTATCAATAGCTTGTTCTTGCGTGATACAGTCTATGGTGTGATGAATCTCTACTCCCTCATTTACAGACAAAACTTTTAGCCAGTCTTTTTGGGAGTTTTTTTGCAGATCTGGTCATAACAAACCTTTTGGTGTTTACGTGTCCAGTGCAGTTAGCAAAGAAGTCACAAGCAGGACTATCAGCTACAGCCCCATCATGCAATCTTCAGTGTCATCCTTCATCTATTTCCACTTGAACAGGGTTATCTAGCTGGTGCCATCTAACTCTGGAAGGTTACACTTCATTTAGATGTATTGAGTAAATTTGCAGCTCCACTGATACTCCATCTTCTAACAGCAGGGGTAAAAGGGCAGACGATTGTTTATGTTGGTTTCAGGCTCAGTCATAATGTAGGGTTTTGTCTGAGTGGAAGTGCAGAATTGGAGCAGCTGGCAAAATTCAGGAAAACTATAGGATTCCCTCCAGATCAAAGGCAGTCACTTTCTTCTTTATTCCCACAACTGATCTTAAGGAACTCTCTTGTGCGCTTTAAAAGAAAAAAAACCTCATCATTTCCTCCTCCATCTCTTTTTTCATTGAATCTGATTGAAAATTTCTCATCAAAGCTTTTTCGGTAGATATTTGAGCTCTCGGTGAAGAGAAAAAAAGTCTCAGTGCCCTTGGAAACATTCAATTTTTCACTAAATAAACAAACCAAATTCTTTTTAGATAAGAACTGCAGAGTCAGGGGAGAAGAGCAGGAGGACTCTGGGTCTCAGTGGAAAGGCAGTATGTTTTGTGTCAAAATGGAATATATTTCAACAAGCAGTACAAGCTCATCAAAAGTTCCTTGAATTCAACTTCTGAAAATGTCCAAAGTTAAGCCAAAAAATTGTTGAAAAGTAAGTCTGTCTCTGCTTGCCAGTCCTGTTGAGTCCATTGCTTTGAACCCTAAGACAGGCTTCTGAGTGGACTGCTGTCTGAAGTTGAGATATGTGCTTGTACTTATGTTCCAAAATTAAAACTTTGTTTCGAGGAATCTCAGTTTGACCCCACTCCTTGACATGCTATGGGTTTGGGGGAGCTGCACATGGTTATTTGTAAACTACTTGTCAAAGTGGGCTAGGAGAAAGCTCCCTTCTCTTCAAAAAGCTCCCAATCCAAGGAGAGACCTTCCTTTTCATGGCATGGCAAACACCAGAATATTGCACTTAGAAGCAATCTGTGCAGTGCATAAGCTGCTTCTTCAAACACTTGGAAATCACCTGGCACCTGGGATGTTTCAGAAGTAAGGGGTCTTGAGACCTTATGAACAGAGCCAGAAGTGTCACTGGAGCAGAAGCAAGAGTGATCTGCAGCTGAGCAGATGCAGCAGCACGAAGGCATCGAGCCTGCCTCGGCTCCTGGCATCCAGCAGCAGGCAGGACTCATGCCTGGCCTCCCAGCTACTGGAGGTATGGATATGTTCATGCTACAATCTAGAGGAGCACAGAAATATCAAAACTTGTGAATTTTTATAAAAGCCACACAGAGGATATGAAGGCCACCAAATCCCAATGACTTGAGTAAGAACTGTAGTTCAGCTTCCCACCCTGGATTCAGCCTGGTACAAGTTTTGAAGAAGGGAATAACTTGGAGAACAAAGCTGGGTGAAGCCTGTATGGAAATGCAGTGCAGGTCTGTTGCCAGGGCAGACAGCACTCTTGGAGGAGTTTAATTTTGGTGTCAGGCTGCCCTCCTATGCAGAAGGCAGTGATGAATTTTGCACCGCTGAGTTATGCTGTCCTATGTGACTGTAGCTCTGTTTATTTTGAAAACTTGCTGTGCTGGAGGGAATTTACGAGCCAGCAATATTTCTACTTTATAGCACTTCCTTCATCCACATTCCTTCGTCTGGTCATTTACGCGGGCTGGGCCCACGAGGAGAGGTCAGGGGGCACTCGAGTGGTATCTAGAGGCTCAGAATGGAAACATGTTTTCTCACGCAAAAATAAATAAGGGAGAAATGTTTCCACTGCAGAAGAGGAGCAAAGGCTGGGATCCCAACAGAGACCTACCAGGGAACAGCAGGCTGCCCAGCCAAGGCAATTAACAGCATTTAACAGCATAAGCACACTGCACATAGCATGTCTATTCTAGTGACATCCTCTCTGGCTTTGGGACTCTTAAGTTTGATTGCTTAAAATAGTCAGCAGCTGAAATGCAAAATACAGATGCAGTTGTATCTGAATAAATGGACAACCAAGGAGGTGTCTAAGGAGCAGGCATGTGTCCCCCCTGTGCTGCACCTGAATGCAAAGCAGCTACTCCCCTTGGATCACAGCTGAGGATTTTACATCTGAAGAGGCAATAGACAAAAAAATCCCAACTGTCCACACTAATTTTTTATACATACATATATACACTCTCACTCTTCTGAGAAGTGGTAGATGACCCATCCCTTGATGGAAATATTCAGGGTGCGGCTGGATGACACTGTGAGCAACCTGATCTAATTGAAGGTGTCCCTTCTTATTTGAGAGAGTTTGGACTAAGACCTTTAAAGGTCCCTTCCAAACCAAATTATTCTAACATCCTATGATGCCCCACCCTTGCCCTTCTCAGGCATTGACTGAGATCCCAGCTTGGAATACTGTTCATCTAAAGTTGCCTGAAATCTGTATCTCATAAAATTTCTTTATCTAAATCTGCAGCAAAATGAAAAAGACATCTGTGAATTTTAAGTATATAATCCCCTAGCCAATCCCACCAACAGATCAAACAACCACCCAAGCCTTAAAGATCTACAAGATCAGCGCAGTCTTACTAAAATACCAGCAAGTATTGGAACACCCAAAAGTGTGACCATCACCAAAGCTGGAGTAGCTCTGCTTAGGTTCCAGTTTGCAGCTGGGTCAGCAAGGTTCCACACGGTGGTGTAAAGCTGTGGGAAGCTGTGTCACTGTGCCCCTCACCCTGCAGAAAGCACTGAGCCCAGCTGATGTGATCTGGCTGTGTACACCTGCACTGGATATCAGACATTCCATACAGAGGACTTCTCTCCTATACATGTGCATGCAGACCACCACCTGCAGTGGAAGGTCTTGGCTACTTTAATACTTTTCACATATTTGTTATGAGTCCTGTTGGTCTCACTCTTGCCTTCCCACCCCAAGATGTCTGTATTTCTGCTTTAGATTAAACAACAATTCCCACACAGGCAGTTTGTTAAATGTCCTCGCAGTGACAGACAATACCTTAGAAAGACACAAAGTGCTGATTTATCTGAGGTTACTAGCTACAGCACGTGGTTTAAATCAGATCCTGGCCCATGACAGTGATATAAGGGAGAACTCTACTTAATGGTAGTGAAGGGAGTACATCTCCCTTCCTTAATCACACACAGATTTCCAGTTGGATAGAGGCAGGGCTGCCTATTTGTCCTTCATTATACAAACCATAAACACACACTGGTATACCCAGAGCTTGTCCACTCTAATCATCTATCAAGAATTCCAGATTCCTCATGCGTTATCCAAAGATTTTTTTTATTATAACATCCTTTCCTAAAAATTTATACAAACTAACTTCTGTTCTCATCCTATTCTCATCTTTTCCCAACAGAACTGAAAAGACTGGGCTCCCAAAGAAGCGGGTTCTCTGTGCAGATGTTCTTATCTGGGTAAGTGCAGAAGTGTCACTTGCAGAGATTCTGACACTCAGCAGCATTGATTTTGTGTCATTCTCTTTTATTTCAGTTTCAAACAGCTCATCCAAAACCTAAATCAGATTGGACATTTCCAAAGGTACAAAGCAGAATTTAGTGCCCATTTCTAAGTGGCTCTCGTGGTTAAGTTGAACACCACATAGATATTTGTGGCTTTGAAGACAGAATCCAAATACTGGACATTTGGCTCCTGCCTTAAATATCCTTGAAAAGCTTTTTTTGGCAAAGACAATTTTCTACCAGAAAGATTCGGGAAAAGCTTTTAAAATTCCATTTGCCATCGGATGTAACTCAGACATGATATTTGTCATCAGAGCAGAATTGCTGACATGAACAAGAGTGTGGGCAGTGACTTATATGGGACCAGGATTGGGTCCAGTTTTGACATTTTCTAGGCATTTTTTGCTAAATGTTATTTTGTATAAAGAAGCATTTGTTTAGACTCCAGATGTTCAAGTAACCTCCTGTCATATTTTGTCTGCATCCCAGTGCTCCCATCTGTGATCTGAAGTATTATGAGGTAAAAGTGGAAGGATTTATTTTGATCTCACTTCCATCTGTTTTACACTCCCCTGACTCCCTTCATGATTTGTACCAGTGTTTGAGAGCAGGGCTAAAGTGCAGTGGGTGCAGTTCTGCACTGCTCTTACCAGTGTAAACTCAGAAAACAGGACATTCACTCTGAACTGACCTCTGACAGTTACTTGCAGAAGTATTTGGGATAAACAGTTGTGATCCAGGAAATCAGCAAACTCTGTGCAGGCACTTGTTCAGGGAGAACATCTGCTATGAAACACTTCAATTGTTACCAGTGCCTAACAGATGGGCACTGCTGAGACTAGTGATTGTGAAATATGAACTTTACAATGTTTCTGAGCAACCCACAGCAACGTTACCACAGCATATCCAGTGCTGACATCTCTTTATCTACTCTCAGAGTGCTCTGAAGGCAGCCTTGACTTCAAAGCTCTGGGACTTATACATTAGTGTCAGCCTTAGTTACAAGAATAGGAAATTCATGAACACTGCCCTTAATGGCTCTGATTATAATCAGACTGACAACCTGATTTGGGCCAGAATGGCCCATGGTCGTGGATGGCAAAAGCTCCTCGTGAGTGTCAAAACATCTGTGTATGCTGGGGGTTGGAGATCTTCCTCCTCCAATTCCTAAGACACAGGCCTCTGTTCCAGGGCTTTTCTGCGCTGTTCTCCATGACTGGTCAGACAGGGGTGTCTGAGGGAAGAGAACCATCCTCACTACTTTAGAACCAGACAAAAATTAGTGTCAGGGAGGTCTGTGTAGGCACTTAAGATCAATTTATAGTTTGCACCAGCTTACATAGTTCAGGCATTTGTCTAATGCTGCTGAGAGGGTGAAGATGCATCTGCAGGCAATTAAAGGTTCCAGTATTTAATTCTGTAAATAGTTTGTATTGCAGAATCCCAGCTGGAGGCAGCAGGATCATCAGCATAGGAAACAGGGATACTTGAATTCCAAATGGGTAAAAGGTATCCTACAACAATACAGAGAACAGCAAAACAAAATTAAAAATACCACTGTCCAAGAAATTCAGAATGACAAAAACCTTCTGCTTCCATCTTCACTTTCTCTCAGCAAAAACTGGCAACAGATCCAAGGCAGTGGTGGGGTGGAGGGAGTGGGGTGGGAGGGGGTGTGATTTTTTTTATCTCTTTATGCTGCAAGAAAAAATTTTCAGAACAGTTTGTCGGAAAGAAATCATTAACACAGGAAACATGAATTAACAGAGACTGCAATAATCTTTGTTACCAGTGACATGGACCGGGTTTACCTCCCAGCTGCATCACTGGAAATCCACCAAGGGAAACATTTTGGACAAAAAGATTCTCCAGAGCCTGGAGCACAAACTGTGTCACAAAGATTACAGGAAATCTTCTGCAATGTAATGCAAACAGATTTTACAGGAGACCTGAAAATTTCCATGCCTGGTCCAGAACAGAATCCCCCGATGCTCAGCTATCCCTGGCTGCTGAACCAATCCTAACACAGCCAGCAGCCCAAGGTGATATCACTTGCTAAGTATGAAGTTTGGGATTGAAATGCCTCGTCCTTTCTCATTTTGCTTGCCAGCACTATCCCTCAGCTCTAGTTAGGGCCTCTTATTTTCCTGAGAACTGAATTTAACCAGAATAGTAATAGTTTGCATGCTCATTTGATACTAAAAGAAGAATCAGTGGACAGATTATTGGCATGTGGAATTATCTGTTTTCAGATTTTCTGTAATAGCATGGCTATTAAACCAAAGATCATTAATAATACACCGTTTAGCTTGTTTTTGAAGGGTGGAGGAAGGACTGAGAATACATAGATGAAGAGAGTGAGGAGAAGAAGCTGGAACTTCTCCTGGCAGCAGGCAGGGAGACAAACCCCAGCTGTGCTTGCAGCACACTTTGATGTATTTGTAAGGCGTTGAGATAGCACAGTCACTTCCAAATGTGTTCACTCACAGTGGTAGTCCAGCCAGCTGGTGTGTCTGTGTTCCAAGCTGGGAAAGATCCCTGGTCAGCAAAATAAGATGATACTGGAACTGGGGCTGTGAAGAAGCCTGGCTGCCTGTCTCTGCTACAGCTAGTGTCTCCTGGTGGAAATGAGTGTTCGCTTTTAAATTTTGCTTTTATGACAGCAGAATCTGGTATGGGGTTCAGGTATGTAATATTCTGCTGTAATATTCCCCCCCTTCCACTAAGAGAGGCAATTATGAAAACTGAGATGCTTTGGGCTCACTTAAGCAGAAAATGCCAGTCTTCAGATTTCTCTTTTTCTCTGTTTTTGGGCTCTTTTTTTGTTTTCACACAAAAGATACCCCTCATCTCTGAACTGAAACTGCATATCAAAGGGAAGAGATGTTTAATAATAGCAAACATCAGATAGAGTTCAATCTTCCACCCTCCCACTGAGTAAGGAATTAATTCTGGGAAAGCACCTCTCAAACCCTTCCAAATCTTCCAAACCCCTCCAAGTCTGCAATACTGGACTATAAAAATGCTGAATAAATGAGGGCTGTGCAGAGCCCATGCTCTCCACTCTGTTACTACATGACAAGCCATTTAGTTCAGCCTTTCTCTGCTGCCTGACAGTGCACATCAGCTGAAGCAGGACTGGCAGTGACCCCAGCTGACCCTTGTAATGAAAGAGAGATGTTTGTCTAACTGGAGACCCATGAAGGAGCCCAAGATGTTGCCATTCCATAAAGGTGCTCAATTCCTTGCATAGCTCTTGATTTCTCTGGGTAATTGGTTGTATTAATTGTCTCTCTTATACAATGTTGTGTTAAGGCACAGAAGGATTTGTAAAGTGATTTGACTGTTCAGCCCTGAGACAGGTAAAATTGCTGGTTCTCACCTGAGACACAACAATCTCTACCACATTCATAATCTTCCCTCACATTCTCCTTGAACTGTCCTGAAGCAATTGAGATATGTATGAAATAAGCTATAGTTTTATAATGCTTTGTGACAAAGTGCTCTTTGATTTTGATAGAGATACATCAGCCCCAAACAGACACAGCTTCCAGTAATGCCAAGAATGTTATGACTGGATGTGAGACCATTTCTTCACCAAAGGGGTTGTCAAGTATTGGAACAGGCCACCCAGGGAAGAAGCAGCTATACATCTTCAGAGCATTGAGAAGTCTGTACTTGGTAAGGATCAGGCTAGTCACACTGTCAGCTGCAGCTTTGCTCATCGTGCCCATCACACCACTCCAAATTCAGTCAGTAATCTCATACCCAGCTAGAAGAGAGAACCAGGGAGATTTGGTAATTATCTGCTAAAGCCTGAAGCTCCCAGCAGGTGCCATCTGCTCTGCAAGCCTTGCCAGGTACCAAAAAGGCCACTTTGCTCCCCCTCAGCTTTGATATACTTCCTATAATGCAGTGCTCTTCTCAGGTGCTGCAGCTGGTGTCACTGCAGGTTGCAGGGGGAAAGCCTTGCAGTGGGAATGGATGCCGATTTTTAAAAAATCTGTTCTATGAAAGATTCCCCTGGACAGGAAGTTTTGCTTTTGGCTCAAGATCCCGTGTCCCTGGACAAGCCATCTCAGCAGACAGAATGTGCCCTGAAATAGAAATAATGGCATAGTGACAGGGCCTTCATCTAGCAGGCAGGACTGATGCTGCCAGAGCAGTGGGCTCTTCCCTGCAGCCTGAGAACACAGCCCATCCCATGGGAAACTGCAGACCTGTAACCCTGATGTGCGACTGCCCAGCCTTACAAATGGGTTGGGATGGCTGACACAGATTCACAGCTTCTCCTGGCTGCTGCTCTTTCATACATCATTATTCATATTTATTCTGAGGTATATGTTTGGGCTGGGTGGGAGAATGTAGACTTTCTCTTTACATTTTTTTTTCTTTTTAGTAATGAGTAATTAGATTTCCTGCTCCTTCTGTAGGCCAAATTCAAAGACTGATGAACAAGCTAGTGTAAGACCAACTTACAAAGTTCTTATCTTCAGTCTACAGCCCTAGACATGTATGGAAGCCACTCATTACATATCTAGGGCAAAGCAAAGCATCATTTCAGACAGAAAACCTGTCTGTCACAGGTATTTTTTGCATGTTTCCCTAATTTTTTACTTTTACTCTTTACTTCTCTCACATTCAGGTGATGAATTACACCAAGCTATGAATGATACCACTCTTACCCTTAACTTCACAGATAATTTAGGTCAAATTCAGAGGTAATACAAGGGAATCAAAGTGGAAGTAGTAATGTAAGACTGCAAAGCAAGCCTCTCCCATGCCATACACAATCAGGAGCCAGAAGGAAGCTGTGACACATACAAATCTTAGCTCCCTCTGGGACTTTCCTTTACCAATGTAAATCTTCTTAATAAACAAAGCATGACAATGCTTTATCATGCAAAGGCTTTGCAGTAGTTATAGTGCTGCCATAAACTATTGATGAAATGATTCAGAATGGAACAATCACTTGGTTTTCTGCCTTCAGTCACATAAAGACAAGAAAACTTTGACAATAAGGTTGTATCATACAGGAAATCAGTAGTAAGACAGCGCTCTCCTCATGACAAAGTGCATGGCTGTAGCATTGCTGATTCTGCACAGTTTGCATTGTATTCACCCCAAAGACTTCCCAAATGGTCCTGCAAATCCAGCACTCACAAACAGCATAGGCAGTTTCTAACTGTACAGTACAGTCAAGATAAGGTCACTTTTAATTTCTGCAGCTCTTTCTTATGCCACCCAGAAGAATTCCTGCTGCTTAAGGTCAGTCAAATACTGCCCTTTTTTGGGGGCATGGGGCTGCATAGATTTGTGAGCAGTAATACTGTTTACAGCTCTGCAGGTAAGAGAGGGTTAAACAAGTTTTATGTTCAGTGCACCTAAAAGGGTCAAGGGGTCATTTCCTTCATGTGTAACCATTTGACCAGGTGCAACTGTGGAATTTTCCCTTCCTCAAAAGCCTCAAGGTATAGATTACTTCCCAGAGGTGCGTAATTAATTTAATTGCCCAATCCTCCTTGGATATGGCAAAACTTAAAAATATTGAGCACACAGTGGCTGAAGAGACTGCAGAGATTTGTTTGACAAATACCACCATCAGCCTTAGTCCCACTTTTACATGAATCATCATTTAGGATTAGGGAGGAAACGGAAATGGAAATGTCTGTCTGAATCCCAGTGAAGTGAGTTCAGCACTTATTTCCATGAGTTATTTCTGCATTACCCTTTTAAAATCACTGCTCTTTCCCTTGGCACTTCAGTGAGCCAATGACCCAGAGTATATGACAAAAGTGCCAGAGCTTTCAGAGTCCTGAACCTTTTCTTCAGACTCCTATCAGAAGCAGCTAATGTTTTTAAAGCATGCTAGTGAAGCCTATTGCTTACAAATAACTGAGGAAAAACAAACAAACAAATGAACCATATAATAGCTGTTCTCTTTATTTGGTGCTGTTTTTTGGGGTTTCTTTTTGTTCCTTATTATGGATACATTAGATCTGAAATGTTTTTTGACTTAGAGTTATTTCTCCAATTTGTTTCTGTGTAAAGAATGTCATATACACCTCAATGGAGCCACAGGGAAAATTCCTATTTTTTTCAAGATGACTGGGATGGCAGGCCAGAAATACGAATTTTGGACAAGAATTTCAAGATCAGGCAAGAAGAGCACACCAGCCCAGAGGTTTAAAGTCTCCACTAAACACTGTAAGCATTTTTGTAAGTGCTACAGTCCAGGATCCTGAGTGGTACTAAGGTATTGTGGACAGTCAACACTTTCAACTCCACTGAAAATAAATAGACTCAAAATCACTTGATTTAGATTGTGTCTTGGCCCTATCAGTCTCTCTCTGAAATTAGGGTGGACTTAGGTTTTGGCATACAGTTTTACTTTGTGTTTGGTTTTGTTTGCTTTTTATTAGTAGAGGTTTAACTCAACACCTGAGAAACCCTGCATGAAACAAAGGTCCTCATTAAAATTTTAACACCCTTGCTGCCTCAGTTTAGAGTCAGGAGAGCTCCCACTATGCATGTAATTGTTTTTCCACAGTAAAATGCTCTTTGCTGAAGGATAATTGATATGAGGCTTAAAATTCTAGCACCAAAATACCCCAAAAAAGTTAATAACTTCTCTAAGTATTTATATGGGCCTCTGATTCCATCCTCTGGAGTACCATCATGTTCTTCAGGGGTGGGCTAGTAAATTGTCTTCTTGGCTGCCTCACTGGCCAAGTTCACCCACACACATCTCATATTCCAAGGAGTCTGATCCCACAGGTCCATGTAATGTAACCAGTTTCTTTCCTGCAAATGTGCAGAGAGAATGTGATACCATTTTATTTCTGATGTTAGATCACAGGCACAGGCAGTTTACTGGCCTCTGAACTGATGGGGAAGAGCTGCCAGGCACTCAGTCCATAGGCAGAGAGCATCAATCAATATGCAAATGTGTGTCTGTGTACAAAGACCAGACTGTGGCTGTCTCAGTCAAAAGCTAAAAAATGTGCCAAGACATAAAATTACTGTTTACCAGTATCACCAGCTGAAACTGCCCATACATGCAGGATTTTGCTTGTTATTAGGAATTCCTTTCCTGATCATTCCTCAAACCCATCAAGAATATGAGGACACTTCTACCTATCAATTTACCAGCAAATGTCTTCATTCTGTCAACAAATTAACAGCTGAGGGAACTCCTCAGCCCTCATTCTACTGATCCTCTGCCCTTGCTTGTTGAGGGAAAAGCTGCATAAACCACGCATGTTAATTACATGGTGTGTAAATTCTGTGTACAATGCTGAAATGATTCTGAGCTACCTGCTAGTCTGGAAGACATGCATGACTGCCTCAACTTTAGCCTGGGCTGTAGCACAGTTTTCTCAGCTCCTGGACAAGTCTGAGGCTGCAAAGGCACAAATGTGGTTTGAAGTCACTGTCCTGCAACTCTTCCCCAGGATGGGAGTTGTGCTGTATCACCTGGAGACACATCACATAACCTCATCCTGTCAGCTCAGACCTAAACAGGGCTCCCCAAAATCTCTGTGTGTGCAGAGCTGTGGGAGCAGGGACACTGCATGGCCACACACAGCTCAGTACACTTGACCAATACTTTCCTCTGAAAGATGGACCCAAACTTCAGTAAAAGCAATCCAGAAGTGTAGGAAGTAGATGTTAACTAGTAAAGCACCCATCTTGTAATCCTTTAGGGGTGGTTGTGTTGGAGCTGCAAGATTGATTGAGGCTGGAGCTGCTTAGCTTGACAAAGTGATCTAGGGAAGGTGTGGAGACACTGAAGTCATTTGCAGATATTGAATGCCTTTGTGCAAGTACCATGGAGAATAGGCAAATTCACTGAGGTGCCAGAAAAATAAAAAAGAAGGGATAAAGAAAGGAAATTAACAAGACATCATGGCTGTCAGGAGGAATTTGCTGATATTACTCAGAGGAATATCTCCCTGCTTCAAACACATAAAACTAAACTAAATAAAATACTATAAAAATACTATAAAAATTATATATATATATATATATATATACATATATACACACATATATATACAGTAGAAAAAGCAATCTGGACTCAGCTTCCAAGGGTGGAAAGAAAAAGACCTCAGGAAGACTTTGCTGTCTATCATCTCCAGGTTTCTCTGAAATTTCAGGCTCTTCTGGGAGTGCTCATTCAAATTTATGCAAAGTTGAATTAAATAACATTGAGCCACTTCTGAGTATTCCACCATAAATTCCATTCAGAATAAAATGAAAATATATTTCTGGAGGCCTGTAAGATCTTGTTAAATGAGCAAAACCAAGTGGGGCTTCCTGCCTAGATATCTTTTTCTTGAGATAATCCAAAGGCTCTTTCTTGACAGAGATTCCCCAGATTATTATCATTGTTGTTTCCTGTAATAAAAAAATTCCTTGAAAGTTAGTTTGAATGAATGCTGAATCTGTGCTTCTCCAGCCAAGGAGCCCTTCCCCAAAACCACTGGAGGCAGTTTGCCACTGTTTTATGTTAGTCTGTCACTGATAGATTGACTGAATGCCCAACCATGTCTGCCTGCCAAAGATCAATGGCTTCCTCCAGAAAGAAGTAGCCTGGGGGGGAAGAGGAATGCCTGGACCAAACAGCTTCCTGGTCTCCCATGCAGTTTATGGGTCTGATAATCTTCTTGCTTATCTCAGGGCAACACCAGAGTTCATCCCTTCCATAGGGAAGAGAGATATGCAAGATAGTGACACTATCAGTGCAGAGGCCAGTGGTAGCTTGAAAAAAATCACATAGATCTTTCTTAGGTTTCCTCAACATTTTATCATCAGGAGAACACAAGGTAAAATAAGACAAGGAAGACAATAGTGTGGCAGACTTCCTCATGCAGCAAATGAGGGGCAAACTTTGCAAAATTCAGATGTCATTTGGTCTGGATCAATAGCAAAAGTATGTTGAAGCTCACTTGTGTGCCACCCTCTTTGAGAGACACTGACAAATGTAGGGAGTCCCAAGAAAGGTGATGAGACATTTGGGAGTCTAGAGCACGTGAAATATGAGAGGCTGAAGGAACTGGGTTTTTCTAACATGGGGAAGAGAGGGCTGGACAGGGAAGGAACCAATTGCATCTCCTCCTTCCTGAAGGAACTTGTAGCCAAGACAGCTCTAAACAGAAGAACAAAGCTTGATTTGGATTCTAGAAATTGGGAAGCTTAATGTATACATTGATTTGCCAATATCTGCATCCAACACATAATACAAGATCAAGTAGATTTATTGTAGCATTTTTTTCTTCACTGAGTTCAGAATACCTGAAGCAGCAGCAAATTATGATCCAAACTCTGAAAAAAATACTGTAGGGGTTCAGAAAACATGATCAGACTGGATCTTGTTTCTTGTTGGGAATTAATTTAGAACTGCAGTAGTAGTCTTCTGTTTGGCCTTTCCTCCAAGACTTACTTTAACTCAGTATTCTCCAGTGGAATCCAGTGAGTTTGCTATCAATAAAGCTGAGGATAGATAAGAGATACATTTACACACCTCTACAACAACAAATGAAGAGTTCTGGCTGCTTCTCTGTGCTGCTCCATCCTCCTGACTTACCCCACTGTGGGCAGCTGTACTGCTTTCTACTTCCTTCATAAGGAGAGGCAAGAGATGCAAAGAAACAGTGGGAGAGTGCTTCACTTACACTGGGACCCAGTCCTACCTCAAAGACTGTCCTATATATCCATCTGTGGTTAATTATGAAACACAGAAACTACAAGACAAACATTTCTTACTTTTTTTTGTCTTCCATGACAATGGGGTAGACTGCTCCTATAATTCCTTTCTCACCTTCCCCCAGCCCCTTCTCTTATGTCCACCAGCTTCTTCACTCTTTTATTCAGGCAAATCCTTTATATTCTCACTGGTGAACCTAATATGTGCTGCAGGAACAAAAACTAAACCAGATACAAGAACAGAAACACTCCAGGACAGAAAGAAGAAGCAGTTGCTGGTGACTAAAACTGACTCTCTAATCATATTTCTGTAGATAAAGTTTCAGTCTCTTAGATATACCAGTGTGGAAAATGGCACTTATTTTTTTCCCTCCATGAGCTGGAGGTATGATTTTCCTCTTCTCAATTGTGCCAGGCATAGAAAGTGGTTAGAGTGACCTGCCTGAGGGCAACTGCCCCTCCTGGCACCCAAATTATTCCTAGTCTGCACAGAGCACTGCTCTCCTGCTGCTGTAGCCATCAATGTTAAGAGCACCAAAAGGCAGGAGGTCATATAATCTGCTGAGTGAAACTGCTAGAATGAATATGGGCCATTATCTCTAAATACTGTGTTTGCACATGACCTCTGCAGAGCTGTGCACTTGAATGGCACGGCCAGACGAGGAGCCAGGCGTTAAGGCAGCACAACTCAGACTGTCTTTGATTGAGTGATGCTGGATAACACCAGAGGAGGATGCAGTGGCCTCACAATATTTGACATCTGCCCCTCTATAAAGGAAAAGGATTTCTTGGCAGATATCCTACCTTCAATATTTAAAATTTGAAGAGAGTTTTTATTGCTTTTTAATTGGGATGAAGGCGGGAGTATATTTTCTTTGGATCTTACTTCAAAGCAGATGATCAGTGTTGCTGAAAATAAAGAGCCTTGTTTAGGGCTCTTCTGATCTTACCCACTAAGAAAAATAAACTCACATGGGAGCATCTCCCTCCATTCATGCTCTCAATGCATGTCACTTCCCTTGTAGGTTTATTCAAAAAATAAGAAATGCCAGGATTGAGTCTGCAGAGCAATTGCCCATTCTTAGGAGATTCAGGTCTCAGCACCCCGCTCCAAACTTTGGCCTTTTGGCCCCACATAGTCAAAACAGAAAGACAGTAGTCAAAAGTTCTTGTCTTCGAGCTGTTTCTTTCTACATCTTCATGCTTACAAGAAGCCACCTCAGGAGGCCACTAGTTAAATACAGGACATAACAAAAGCTGACATATGTATCCTCCCCCTATTTCAACCCAATGTTTCTCCTGGCTAAGGGAGAAATTTCTCCCTTATGGGAGAGCTAAAATGTTTACCTTTTCCTGGCCTGCATATCTGCATCAACTTTATTTAATGCAAGTGGGTTGAAAATGGGAATAATATTGTGTTATAACACTGATAGAGAGCTTTCAAATTCGTTGTTCCTCAGTTGTCTGTGATTGGAAATACAGCATTCAAGCTGATAGGGTAGGAAGCAGTCTTTTTTCCTTCCCCCAAGTATGAAAAACTGAATCTTCCAAGGTATGTTGTGCTTCCTCCAAATTAAAACTCAGGATTAAGTGACTGATAGTGTCCCAAAAGTATGGCACATCTAGATACTGAACAAGAATAACAGGAGCACATCTGATGACCAGAATGTGTGCTGTACTTCTGAAGCCTCTCTAACTGCTTGTTCAGCCGAACTGGTTCCCTACAGCATAGGCTTTCTTTTTCAATGATAGGGCAACTTGCTTCAAGAACTGCCTGGATTTATCAAGTGAAGATGTGTAGGACTTGAGGATGAATTTCAACCTGATAGTCTACCACAGGACTGGAATAACTGGGCCCCAGGTACAGCCAGAAATGATCAGTAGATGTGTGCACATCAGCATTTCATGGAGCGGAAAAATGTTGGACACAGCTCTGCTGCCTCCTGTTGCAGTGAAGCTGTGCTTCAGTAAAGGCTTCTGTGTGCACTTCATTATACCAGACATCAAGCACCCTGAGTATCAGAGTGCTGATCAGCTTCTCACCACAGCACAGGGTATGTTGGTAAATAACAACACAGGATCTAGGAATGCACTATAGCCATTGAGAAAAATGTTCCCGGTGCACTTTTTTAAATGCTAAAATTTCAAAACCTGAAAGTATTTGGCTGGAAACCATAACAGCTCTGACATGGAGGCCCTGCAGGACCTTCTGGGAACTGTATTTCATGTATTTCACACTCCTGTTTTCCCCTGGGCATGGTTCTAGTTTGGGCTATATCTGCTGTGATGTATGATCTCTCTTGCTCTCGTCTCAAGCTTTGAGGCTGACGCAAGTAGCGATGGATGATATATCCTGAGTTCAGCAAGGCTTATGACATTGTCCCAGGTGACACTTTCAGAAACAGTGAGGAAAACACAGCCTAAATGAAGCTTCTCATTGATGCCAAAATGATAAAAAAATCAAATAGAAATTACAGATCAGTTTTAAATTGCTTAGACTCACCCTAAAAAGATATATGGAACTGGATTACTCAAGGGTCTGTTCTGGCTCTGGCACTACTCTTTGTTTCTATTAATGATTTTGCCAATGGAATAGGGATTACCTTTTAAAGCCTAAGTATGATACCAAAGTAGTGAGATGGAACAGAGGGAATAAAGGTTGGATGCTATAATTAAGTTAAAAAGCCCCAAACAACCAAACACCAAAACTCAACCAATTTAAACGATTATTAGAAATCAAATTTGTGGCTTGCCTGGTTGTAAGTCTGTATTGACAAAGGTCAAATACTATAATTAGGCAGAAATAACCAACTGAACAAAAAAGTCAAGAGATGGTGAATGACCAAGAACACAAAAGGTCTGCAGCAAATGTTCTGGGGACTGCACTGGATAAAAATCTGAAAATCAGCCAACACTCCCACTCTGCTGTGAGAAAATCCAACTTGAAACAAAAAGAAGTGTCCTATGACAGACTTTGCAAGAAAGTCCTCCAGTCTGTTCAGTAGTGGCAAGGTCTTAATCGGAATAGGGACTGCAGTTTCAGGCACTGAACTAAGGATACAGCTAATTTTGGAGAGATCTCTCCAAAAACAGCAATAATAATCAGAAGATTAAAAAAACAAAGAAACAAAGAAACAACTCAAAAACTGCCACCCCTTACATGAGGAAAGGACTTTAAAACTAGTACTTAATATTTGGAAGAAGCGTGAAGGCCACAAGTCTTCAAAATAATAGGAGGGAAAAAATCTTTAATTAGCCATAGTTAAACAAATACTGGCATATATAACCTAAGAATGTTTGAAGCTTTCATTGTTGCAAATTCTTAGAAACAGATCAATAAATACATGTGAGGAAGAAGAAGGTTGCAATTAATCTTGCTTTAGGGGAGTAGGACAGGCTAGGTGACCCATTAGATGAAAATTTCTTCTGTTATTTCTCCAAACTTATGATTCCATGTGTGGTGAGCACAGCACCTACACCAGAGCTGCACAGGCACATGAAGCCAGCAGCTCCCATAGGACACTATGAGAGCATTTCAAAATGGAATACTGTCTTTTAGCAAGGGTATTATGGCTAAGATACCTCAGTTTTCAAGCATTCTAGATTTTGACAAATTCAGTTAGAAATTTCTAAAGGAAGCAGACCATTCTTCTCCAGCTGGAAAATTTCTTTCTGTTTAAGTCACAAATTTGACACAGAAAAGTATTTTTGAGGCAAACTTTCAACCACCTCCTTGTATTGGGAAGCATATTGGGAATGTGGATTTTTAACTCTAGCCTTCACAGTTTAGATAGAAAGCAGAGGAAAGAAAAGAGGTTAACTTTCACACTGGGGAGGTTACATATTTGCAAAAAGTTATTACTTATTTAACATTATTGCCAGAGGTTCAGAGAACAGCCCAGGAAGGAAGCGGGTAACACAGCAGAGAGAAACAGGATGCAAGGTTTTTGACTTCAGCATCCTCTTCCCTCTCCTGAGCACAAGGCTGAGAGCAGGACTCAGCCCCCAAGAATTCCCTGGGGGTCAGTGCAGTTTAATGTATAGCTGCTTTAGGCCTCTTAAGTAAAAATACTGATCTAGCAAATAAAATCCCACATCCTGCGATTTCTGGCACCTATGTGATCCTGCACTGTTGCCCTCCTGTCAAACAGGCTCAGTTCAGTGGTATGGTTGGCACTTGGCAGTGAATTATCACAAAACTTTGCTGTTTTAGCTATCTCTTTATCTAGTCTGATCCACAAAGAGCCTCAGCCTTTGGAGTCTGATATTCAAATGCCAGGGCTGTAGTCCCCTCTCCATCTCAGGGTTAATGGTGACCACACCTCTCTCTGCCCCTTGGATCCTGCTGCTTGCACTGGAGCCTGCCCAGACAACTCATGTCACCCGTCCCAGATGGCACTCAGCACTGGGTGCAGTGCAGGGACCCCTGCAGTCCCCAAGACAATTTCCAAACTGTCTTCATTTTAATTTTGGGTGTGGTGGGGGAAAAGCCAACCCAACAACAAAAAATGAGCAAGGAGCTTTGGTCGCATTCTGTTCTTCTTCCCTTCCTCCCCTGTGCACTGGCACTCCAAATTCCACTGTCTCCACGGCCAGGATGGCAGCTCTGTCTAACAGGTCAGGAACATGGCAGAGGTAGCACAGCACACAGGCACATACACCAACTCCCCAACCCAAAAAAAAGTGTGGCAACCATGAAATTTCCCCAAACCCTGGAGACTTTGTGATGCAGCAGCTTTTCTACAATGGGAATTTTCTACAAAACCAACAACTCCTGCAGGCAGTGTTGTAGTGAAAACTCAAAAGATAAAGGAAGAAAACCTCAGAGGTATTTACATTTTTCATGTAAGATGTGTCAATTTTAATGGGCAGCAAGTATTCAACAGCCAAATCAGTAAATATATTCAAGGTGCCTAACTCAGTGAAACTCCTTGTGATGCAGGAATACAGGGAATGCAAGTGTGGCTGACTAATGAAGCCTAAGGTCTTCTGTGCACAGGAAAGAGACAGCTAAGGTACCTGCACAGTTGCTTTTACCCAGGCTCCCAAGGAAATAAACCTAAACCTTTATATTTAACTTCTTGTAAAGCCTGTTTCTTTCTGCACCATCTTCTCAACATACACACACACACACTCTGCAGAAGAGAACTCCCTTCTGCAACAAGACTGACCTGCCCTCTTGACAGGGCTCTGAGGTGATAGTGAAGCTGAGTTATAGCTGGGGTAGGTGAAGCAACAGGCATTTGTTGTTTAAACACTACACAAGGTGTTACTCTAATTACTGGGGGAGCCCACAGGGGGGTGAACAGCAGCTCCCAGCCTAGTGCAAAATGGCAGCCCCTTGATTTGGAGATTAAATTAGTGATTGGGTGTAGAGCAGAAGGGAAATGGGCTGGTGGGGGAGAGAGGACAACATGCTGGTGGGAAAGGAGCTCTTGCTTTTCCTGTCTGATCCTAGCACCTTGGCCTTGGCTCTGTAGCCCTGCCAGACACAGAAAATTTCTCTTTATCCTCTCCAGGCTAGAAAAGGCTTTTATTGAATGTAGCAGCATTTTTCCTAAAAATGACTCAAGCAAAGGCAAAAACAAACAAACAAACCAACCCCTAAAAAATCCACAACACCACAACCCCAGGCAAATTTATGAGGTTTATAAGCATTTCAAATCCTGGGTTATTCCTTCACTAATGGGGTCTGTCTGGTGTTACTGAGATCAGAGCCTGGCCACTGGTTACAAGGAACACAATGGAATTTGAGGCCTAATTAACAAAAGGAATGCCTCCACCTGTCTTTAACCAGCCCACGTGTTTCCAATTGGGCTTGCAGCCACAAATGGATAAAATTGTGCTAAACAACTCTGAGCACATGACAGAAAAATAGCCTCCTGAGTTACAAGCCAAATCCAGATGCTCAAGGGACCACAAGAATCAAAACAAGACCATGTTCAGGGATGTAGATGAGGGGCAAAGGGAAGAATAACTTTGTTGAGAGAAAACCTTTACACTCAGCAGCCTGGTTAGGTGTAAATGGCAGTAGCTGGGAGGCTTGTGGTAAGATATTAGTGACTATCTCAGCGTGAAGGGGTCAGGGGAATGGGCTTCTCCACAACCCCTTATCGCTAACATCTGCAATTAGGACTCTCATACAACTTATGTGAAACTTGTGCATTCCAAAGCAGCACAGCTGTCTTGTCCCTGCACACAGCTAGGCATTTCAAAGGAAAACACAGAAAATATCCAGTAAGTAACAACAGAGCCAGGTCAGGAACATTTTGCTCCTCAAAAGAAAAAGTTGTTTCTCACTTTGGAGAAAGATTAAAAACCCTTCAGCCATCTGCTTTTATCCAAGGGCTGTGGTATGCACAATAGCACTGTATATTGACTGCCCAAGCATAGCTCTTTACACAGCTTAGGTGACAGATTGTAACAGGCCTGCTGATACCTCCTGTGACTCTGAATCAAAGGGTTCACAGGCATCACTGCTGGGCTGCAGCTACTCCACTTCTGTAGTTGAAATGTAAATGTAAGAAGCTAATTACAACCTCTTTTCATCCTAAAACAAAACATTTTATGCTTTGTCCAATAGTTGCTGGCAAGCTGCTGATGCTAATTATTTATTTATTGGTTTTATTATTATTATTTTTAACATCCTCCAAAACTCATAAAAATGCAAAGAATTCAGATAAAATTTTGGGTCCCTGTTGTGTAAAAAGTGCTATCCAGATGGATTATTTGCACCCAGCCCTTAGGTACCCTCAGGGACCTGCTGGAGACAGGAGAATCAGTGATGCTCAAGAGAAATAGTGATGCCTAGTGACACTCCCCCAGCTCAGGGCACACAGATGAAATCACACCTGCTTTCAATGAAATGCCCTAGGTAGGCTGTGCCTTCTGGACTTTTTTAAGAAGTCACCAGAAATTTATCAACTAGCCCTGTCTCTCTGCTTTCCACCAGTAATACAGATGACTGCCAGCCACAACCTTAGCCCCAGGGTTTAGGAACTCTCCAAATGCTTGAACAGCCCATTGTCTTCAGACAGGGCCAGTTCTGGAGCTCACTCATGGCCTGCACAGACAAGGAAGATGGTGCTGCTGCTGTGTGGGTGCAGAGGACAGGTTTAAAGCCCCTGTACAGAATGTGTTCAGTTCCAGAAGAGTCTGGATAGCTTGGTATGAGAGAGAACCTTCTCAACAGCACAGTCTGGGAGGGCAATGCCAATCCTGTGCTGAAGTCGCATATTAGAGAGGAGAAAAGTGCACTGTAGCACTGGTAACAGTCCTGGCCTAACCATTTCATGATCACTTCAATTATCACTAGAACTTTTCTAGCTCTAATTTCTATTAAAAAAAAATTAAAATATATTTTGCTAGCTTTAAGATTGTTGTAAGTCTACTGTATTTAAACCTTGTGATAGACATTTCCCATAAAGGCTATGGCAAAAAAATCAACTTAAAAACATGCAGCTTCTGATACTGAGTCACATGTCTCTGGAAAGATGGAATTAGATTACTGTGGATATACCCACTCCACCCTACATGAAACCCTGTGAGTGCACAGGTGGGAAGGCAGCCAACCCAAAGAACAAATACAGTCCAAAGCCAAGTACAGGGGAGATGAGGGAAGGAGACGGGTGGCTATGCCTGGCCAAGTCCTGGAAAGGAACATGAGCTACGTGATCTGCCAGTTCTGCCAGGGGCAAGTTCGGGATGCAGCCAAGTTTCTCAATAACCTCGGTTCACTGTGCCATGGAATCTGAAGCATGCTGTGCTGGTAATCAAATGTCATGGGCATTGCCAGCTGCTCAGGCTGTTCAGGTCCTGCCCTCACCTCAAGCTGGTGACAGGAATGCCAAGACTGCTTTTACCAAGTTCACTTCTAAAAGGGATTATCAGCTCCAGCTTTCTCCCAACAAAGGCTCTGTGTGCCAGCAGGCTAGTCCACAGAGAGAGTGGCTGCTGAGCCTTGTTTCCTGCTGTAAAAGGGAAATGTGCTGCATGGCGTAAAGCAGGGGTGTTAGTGATGCATCCACCTTTGAAGTGCTGAATGCACTGCCTGGAGCTGGTCATTGTGCTGGTTATCAGTGCCTGCTTGGAAACCTAGAGGGAGAGTTGTCCTCTTCCACAGAGCGAAAAGGAACCATCAGACAGGAAAATCAGGACTACTCTCCTGCCTTCCTGGGAGAAGTTTCTCCCTTGAAAACATCAGTAGCTGTGCTACTAAAGATCAGATCAAGTCATCAAAGCTCTCCTTCCTCCCTGCTGCTACTGACCATCATTCAGCAAAATCTACAGCCAATCATGCCCGCTCTGCCCTTGGCCATGGCTCCCTGTGAATTAGTCATAGATGCAGATGGGAACACACCTCCCTGCTAGCAGAAGGAAGCTGGTTTGAAAAGAAAGATTTCCTGAGAAGAAGGGAATGATGAGAGATCTCTGAGAAGGCCAAGACAAAGTCTACAATGTAGAAAAAGGGGTTTGAAGAAAGAGGACTTGGAACAGGATCCTTGAGAAAAGAGTAAGTTGTAAAAACATAAAGGAAAGAACAGGCATTAAGAGAAGAACAGAGCACAAGGGGAGGGCAGAGAAAGGGCATGGGGAACATGGAAGGTGGAATTCAGTATGGGGAGATGCATTGACATCAACCTGGAAGGCAAGCTGTGCTTGCAGAGATGCTGAGGAGCACACATGGACCACAACAGCCCTGCTGGTAATATGACAACCACTCCTTGATGTCCAAATGTGGAAACCTTTCAAAAACCATCCAAACACAGACACACATTCACGCCTGGAGCAAGCTATTTACTAGTGGAAACATACCTGTGGTTGACTCACAAATAAAGGAGGATGATTTGCTACATTATTTTTATTATCATAATTAACATCTGTTCTGAAGTGAGATGCATTATTGTGAAATTTCTAGTGTCTCATGCCAAACATATAGCACCAACACTGTAAGCACAGAATGGACTTTTTCAGGATTTATCATTTTGTTCAGTTACTAGTTTCTGAAGTCCACTTAAGAAAAATCTACCACCCCACACACAGGAAAAAAAACCCAAACCAAAAAAAAACCAAGAAAACAAAACCCAAAAGAAACACCAGACAGTTTATTTTGTTTTATATAGTAACAGACTACTGGGATGATTTTCCTTTACATCAAGAAAAAAAACATGCATTTTAAACCTCCATGCTTTTTGTATGAATTGAAATCTTGAATGCAGCCTGCAGTGTGCATGGGGGAAGATCATCAGCAAAATAGTTTATCAAGTCTGTTTTAAAAGTTGCAGAGATGGAAGCATTAGCCCAAAGTACTCAGTCTAAGCAGACCTGACTTTTGCTTCACATACAAATCATATTAAAGCACAAGTTCACATCTAGCTAAAAGGAGAAACAAACAAAACTTGGAAATGGAGAAAGGCTTTGAAAAATCTTAGACTAGAATTTACAAAGTTCCAGTATACCATGGTGCACATGCATCATCCCATTAATTTTAATAACTACTTAAATTCCCTAGGAAGCTGGGAATAACTTCAAAGTTAAATTCTTCTTATATTTGGATACTTCCTTTAGTTGACCTGGGTTTGTTCTTTGAAAGGAGAGGTGAAAAGAGTGTTCTGTGCTCTCTGCTCAGACAGAGCTCTACAGGCTTCACTGCCTGAGCTTGCTGTGGCCATCATCACTGCTGCCTTCTCTCCCACACCCTCATCTCAAGCCCCCTTGAATGCCATTTGTTTGCCTTGCTGCTGACAGAGACTGTACAGATCACTTGGGAGAGGACAGTAAATCATTACTGTATGACAAGCTGCTTCTGACAACAGGTCTCTCTTGTCCTGTTTCTGGAACTTTTTTGGGCTTTGTTTTATGTGTTTTTGTGGTCTGAAATATTCAATAAATCTCTTTGAACCTTTCAGAGCCTCCCTTTGTATCTCACTCACACAGTTCTGCAATTACCTGTTGGACTGGGAAGGTCCAGAGCTGACAACTCACTTTTAGCCTGGCTACAGTTACTGTATCATCTCACTAGCCAGCTCCTCAATAATTTTCCGTATTAAATTTTTTTGAACAAAAAAAAAAATATTTAAGCAGCTATAGAAAATGCATAAATAGCAAATGCATAAAACCTTGAGCTCAACACCTTTCCATCTGCGAAAACATCCTTATAATCCTGTTATTTTAGACAAGTTCTTCCTCAAAGAAATATAAACACATTAAAACATGAGAGCTCTGTGAGAGAACCTTTCAGAAGTCAGGGACTGAGGCTTTCAGCATTTTCACTGTAATTCAGTCTCATTTTGCCTCAATTTTCTTCTCCATGACACTGAAATAAGAGCAGGGCACATTTTCCTTGGTAAAAAAAAAAAAACAAACACTTTTTTGACAGTTTTGTTTTTCCATGATGGACCAAAAAAAAAAAAAAGATACTTTGTCTGAAAAGTGAAAGTGGGAGTTTGCAAACTGAAGGGGTGGTTGCTTGAAGCAGTTCTCTAGGTAAAATTAGAAATTAAGAAAGTACAGTCAGCAGATGGTGAGCAATTGTATTGTGCATCCCTTGTCTTTCTTGGGGTTTATACTCAACCTGTTATCTTACTGTCCATTGAAATTATTATTATTAATTTATTTCAATTATTAAACTGCTCTTATCTCAACCCACAGGTTTCCTTTTTTTCTGATTCTTCTCCCCATCCCATTGGGGGATGGAGGGGAGAGTCAGAGAGCAGCTCTGTGGTGCTTAGTTGCCAGCTGGGGTTAAACCACAATACTACCGTAAAAACAGAATTGAAAACTACCCTCAGTTCCACCTAAGGAACATTTGAGAAATATTGTTATCAATACTTACACATACATTTCAGAACCATGATTGTAAGTTAATTTCATTACAATATTTACTCCTTAACAATCTTTGAAATAGATGAAACATGTGGTTTACATATGATTCACATCCTTGAAAGATATATGTAATGTCAGTCATTTGAAAAAGTCTTATCCGATTCCATAACATCGAGCAGTACATTAGGAACATGTGTTTTATAATTTTTTTCCTGTATTAATCACATAAGAAAATGCATGAACATAGTCTTAAGAATGAGAATAAAAATCTCACGAGCTTAAAAATCCAAGGTAACCATAAAGCAATGACTCTAGAGAGTGAAAAAGGACTTCTAGGCCTAGAGAAACAAAACTGACAAGTTGTAAAGTGCTTTCAATTGTAAGTGCAAAAAACCTTGAAACATAAGAGAAGCATTTTGTTTCTGAATAAATACAGTTAGGCACCAATTCACAGTGGCTTCTGTCTTTCCTTAGAAAGGATTTAATTCTTAAATAATTCTAAAATAAAATAATATCCCAATTTAAATGTTTAAAACTCCATGAAAATGGTACTGCCCATTTCAGTTAAGACTAAAGCACACCTGGAAGACTAAAGCTTCCCTGGAAATTAGCTGTTTTTCCAGTGAGATACTTTATCAGAGTAAATACTGCCCAAGCTGCGCAGATATTCAATATACTGGCAGGACAAACACTTCCATGGAAGAGCAATAACTCCTACAGGGCTATCCACACAGCCAGAAGTCCTCCACAAGTGTATGGATCAACTCAGTAGCAATTCCACTGCAGATATGGGGAACTCTTGAGCTAAAGATAAGAGCTTAAATCCCTGAATTCTGTTTAAATCAACAATATAACTATATGAATAATTCTGTGATGGTCTTCAAAAAATCACCCATGAACCAAACACTAACAAGCCCTCTCCCCAAAAAACAACCAGTTCTATGGCCCAGCAAGTTTTTAGATGCAATATTTTCTAAAACAATGCTTTCTTTCTCCCCATGCAATAAATAATTCTAAGTTGTCATCCCTGCATCTAAAGTCTTCTCATCTCAGAAGTACATCAAAAATCACTATGCAGTGAAGTAAAGAAGTTTCCACTTTAGCTGAGGGTTGTGAAGTTATTGATAAAATGGCACTGGTTTCTATGGGTTGACTTTTCTGAGGCTTGCTACATTACGAGAGTATTGCATTTAGTCCAGGAGTGGCACTGGAGAAGCTTGAGTTCTCTGAGAAGTAAACTTCCACAGAACTGTTTGTGAGCAGAGTTGAGCTCATGGTTAATTATCACTTGGGCAGATGCCATCTACATTTTGGCCATTAAAACAGCTCAAATAACAGCATATGGTTCTGGCAGAGGGCCCTGAAGGGCGAGAGGGATACCACCAGGTTGGAACTAACCATCATTAGAATCTTAGCTGAAAGCTTGCTATGCAGTTCTCAAAATGTGGGGATCTGCACTCTGTACTGGCACACTTCTGGAGAGACACATCTTCCCTGCTGAAATTATATTCTTCCCCTTAAAGCAATGCTGAGCCTCAGCCCTGCCTCCAAGTGCTCCAGTGGCTGGTGGGATATGGAGGTTTGGGAGCTGCTCTACTGTAGCAATCCCTCTTCACATCATGTATTCTACATGTTACACTGAAATAAAACAGCTGTGAAAGCTCCCTATTCACAGGACAGTGGTGTGAAATCTTCTCTGCTAATTACTGTTTCTTAAATGGAACCACATTGGCTGAAAATCCCCTGAACTTGAGAGCCAGGAAGCCACAGCTTTCCTTGCCAGGGGATTCATACAGAGGAACAAACGTGCCTGAACAGAACGGCTGATACACTCTCCAGGGGTGGCCTGGAGCTCTATCACCTGAATTAAAGGGAGCAATAAACCTTTTGAGACCATAAGCACTTCCTCTGGTTTTAAAAGCTCTTCTTGGAAAAGACAGGCCCACAGGTGTTCAAATCATAGCCAGGGTGTGCTGCAAATCCACAGTGGGCATGGTGAGGGCAGTTACAGGATCACTCCTTAGTCCCACAGTCCTCCCCACTCTGGCTGGAAAAAAGGAACAGCAAGTCTTACTACAGCCATCATCCTAAATACTGACAGCAGCTGCAGTCACACAAGGGTCATTTGTCCCAGTGTCTGATTCCCAGCACCAGCCTCCCCCTCTACTCCAGCTTTGTCCTAGTCCTAGCTCTTTGTTCTATGTCATGACCACAGCTATAAAACAGGGGGATTCAGGTTCTACATTTCTCAGACTCCAGGACCCACCAACCCAGGGATACTTCAGCATTTAATGAACTGCCTTCTCTTTTAACAGCCGTGCCTCCAGACAGGACAGTTTTGACTAACACAAAGATATTCCACACATGTTTTTGATTAGGATCCACCCCATCCCAATATATTCCCTGCACTGCTTTATGCTGTGTTACACAGGTCAGCTTCTAGATCTACGTGTAACATGACAAATTGTCAGTGACAGGGCGCAAAGCCCCAGACCAATAGAAAGGGAGGCCCACTCTGATCAGATCAGGTGTCCACAGACAGCTGCTCCCCTGTCACCTAGGTGACATGAGAATAACCTGTCAGGTTTCTGCCTGTTGCAGAGTTTTGACTTCACCTTGATAAAATGTTCTTTCTTTACTAGCCAAGATGGCCACAAGGCATTTCCAAGAGATGTTTCCATGTCACCATAGACACATGCTCGAAACCAGCTGGGTATATGGAGAAGCACAGAGAACACCTAATGGTGTTCTGGGATCTGGCAACCACTCACAAACAAATTTGCTGCTACCTACAAGCCACAATGAGTGAGCTGATAAGGCCCAGTGCCAATGCTGATGGTTATGCTGAGAGGCTGTGGGCTTTCCTGTTTCCTGCAGAGATATGCAGGTTAAGGCTCAAACACTCTCTGTGAGAAAAGAAAGTGGCCAGAGAGTTCTCATCTGCAGATAAGGCTGGGATCCCTTTCCCACTGGAACCATGAGCAAGCTCAGTGTCAGCCTCTGGAGATGTTGGGGTGCAACCTTTTCTGCCACACACTGAGTACCCTCCTGACTGCCTTGGCAGCAGTGTCTGAGCTTGCTTTTACTTCATGTCTGTCACAAGAGGATGACCCACAAACAAGCTTCAAACTTTACCTAAACTTTCTTGGGGTGAGTTTATCTATAAGAAGGGACTTTGTGGAAGTGCTCTCTAACTGCAGACACATTCACAGTAGCTAGGAGTGGTTCAGGACAGCCTTGGTACCACCTCAAGCTGTACCAGCTATATTTGCCTAAGGAAACTGTATTACATGACCTCTGACATAAATGTGCGTGCCTTCTCAGTATCCCACAGATATGAGGCACCAAATAACTCTGGGACATCTTGTAGGTCCTCCAGAGAGCACAGAAATGTATCTGCCTTTACAGACTCTCACCCTGTACATTGCCAATGCTATCTCCACTAACGGCACACCCCAAAGCCAGAAACCACAGCTGACCTGTAGAAGGGAAGTGCTAAAAATGAACTCAATTCCAAAGCAGGAGGGGGACAAGGCCAGTGTGCAGAATGACTTCAAGAGAGTTGTTGGAGGGAGGAGTAACACAAGGGACTGAAGCAGGTGATCTGTCTCCAACTGGGCCACTCTTCAACAAGGAGTATCTCTGCAGTGGGGAAGATTTTCCCTTTCTTTTCTGTGCTGTGGTGCTCAGCTGCCCCTGCATTTTGCAGGTGCACTCAGCTGAGACTCATCCCAGAGCCCGGCATTCAGAGCACATAAAAGCTCATGCCTCCCTCTGTGCCTGTGTGTCACAACAGTGTCAGCCATGCCATCAGATGTGAACTACAGCAGGGCTATTGCACAGCCCCCCAGCACAGCTCTGGCCTGCCAACCTCTAAAAAGAGCTTTAAAAGCATGACTGAATGAGGTACTTCTACAGGAAAGCAAAGATTCAATACAAGCTTTGTAGCCTAGTATTTGCAATATTTTGCCTGCAAAATAGGGTTCTTGAAAGGGTGCATTTGACTTGCTCAAAACAATTTCTTTAAACCTCTCCAGTGTGAAAGGCTTCTTCTAGTCTTACACGAGCAAGACCAGAATCAGAATTTGGCCTGTAGCCTTTCCCTCAGGACTAGCTGGGCTGCCTGCTGTACATCTGCAACACAGACTGTATTACTGGGGCATTTGGATCTCCTGTAACCCACCACCTGGTAGCTGTTGAAATCATCTTGTTTCCTTCCATTTACTACTTGCCTTTTTAATTTTTTTTTTTTTCTTTTTAAGAATTCAGGCATCTAATCAGATTAGGTGGTTCAGAATTTCTTAACAATAAAAAAAAAGCTGCTAGAAATGTTTAAATGCTCTTGGCCGTGTCCTGTCAGACTAATCCAAACCTCATCGGTTTTCAACAAGTCTCTGTGAACACATTCAATTGATGTGAAATCAAACAGACAAGGACGTTTTGCTGGAGCCAGTTGGTTTTGCTGAGGGTAAATCACACCCAGCTCTAACCCACAGCCATGCTCTGCAGCCAGCACAGCTATTTCGGTCACACAACCAAGCACACACACAGATGCCTTCTCTCCCGTCAGGCTGTTCAGTGATGATCTTCTATAAAATCCTGGTTGCACATTAGCTTCCTCCAGGAAAGAAAAGGCCATGTCCTTAATTTTAAACTAAGGGCAACTTTAATATGGGATTTGCAGTTTTTGAGGGAAGTTTTGCCTTTGTTTTTAAAGAAAAGGGTGACTGATCTGGTAAACTGGGAAAGTAATTTAAAGTTATTAAATTAGGTTAGAAGAGAAGATAGGCTTCTTCTAGGATTTAACATGTATCTCTGAAATATGCAGTGTTATACATCAGCTTACCCATCTGGAATTTACCTGAATGTAGCTGCTATCTTTGGCACAAAATGAAGTGAGCAGACTCATTTTTCTGAGGGGAGGTACATAGCCTACAGACACGTAGGTAAGAGGAGAGTGTATCTACAGAACAGAGAAGAGGAGAGGCACACAGGACAGAGCACAGTGCTGGGGGTCAGTGTGTGAGAAACGCTGACAACACAGATGGGTTTGGACCGGTGCATTACAAAGGGTAAAGTGCTTATAAACAGTACCCAAGCCAACATCTGGCCTCCTGTACACGCTCCAAGAGCAGCCCCTTCCTGCCTTGCTCCATGCCCCAAACAAGCAGACCTAGCAGCCCATTTGGGTCAAAGCAAACCCAGCACATGGCAAAGCCAGGGACCCAGGCTGTCAGCAGGGGCTCACCAGCCCCTCACCACTAAAACCAGCGGGGTCCCGCCTCCTGCCGTGCCCACAGGGCTCACACAACAGGCACGGCGCAGCCCCAAGGCCCTGCACAGGCACACACTTGCCGGGAAGCCCTCCCAGGTGGCCAGGCTGAGGAGAGGAGGCAGGCCCGGCAGGAATGGTTATCCCATCCAAGGGCCTCTAGCAGGAGAAGAGCAGACGGGAAGGGCTCGTGGATGTGCTTGGGGCTGTAGGTCTGGGCCAGCCCGTCCCGCAGAGCCGAGGCCAGGGGAAGGGGCCTTTCACCGTGTGTGTGGGCTGAGGGGGGCATGGAGACCCCCCGGCTGACACCGGGCCGCAGACACTGCCTGCACAGCTACTCCTGTGCTGAAGGGCAATTAAAGTCCTCATTAGCTGTAATTAGCAGGCACCTGACACCCCTCAACAGAAGCACAGCAGCAGAGGGGCCTCTCTGTGGCAGGAGAAGGGAAGACAGTTTTTGTCTTGTGGCCTGTTTTATGAGCTCCTGTAGGTCTGAGCTCCCTTCGACTGTGCTGGAGCCTCACTAGAGGCAGCACCTGTGCACAGGATCCTGATCTGCATCACAGCACTCAGCTGGGAATCCCCGCTGATTTCAGCAGGTTGTGGATCACCCCTTGCCTGAATAGGCTTGGAATAACAGCTAGGCTGAGCTGAGGCACCGGCACAGGCTGTTCTGGGGCTGGGGACTGTGGGCTGCTGGCTGGACTGAGAGCAGCTCCCAGCAGTAACCCCAGCCCTCCTGCTTGGTGCCTCTGTACTCTAAAACATACAAACCAAGGTCTCCAGAACCCTACTTCCCTGGATGAGCTCTCTTGCCAACCATCCCATCCAGACAAGTAGTAGGAACTTCACCTCATATTCGCAAGGTGGATAAAAAGTTACCCAGTGCAGTTACCCAGTTACCTGACTACACCCTTGTATCAGACACATTATTCACTGCACTACTGGTCCTCAGCAAGTCAAGGACATCAGGCAATATAATTTTTCCAACTTCACAGTCAGATGGAAATGGGTTCCTAAGTGGGCCACTGACCATTTGGTACAACTTACTTGCTTCAGCATTTGTGAGTGTCAAACTGCTCTGTCTCAACAAGGCTGTTAATATGTGTAGTCCAAAGTCCTTGATTATTTTTAGGACAAAATTATCTTGGGGGTGAGTGAAACCAAGAGGCAGTGTAAAATCAGAAGAGAGGAAAAACTTGCAAGTGCGTGCTCCTGTTCTTGCTTCACTTTGAATTGGTTTTACCTGGGGCTTTGCTAACTGGGTGCAAGGCTATGGGCTGATGCTCTTCAATTCCCAGCCAGTGTTGTGCTGTTTCTCCCTGTGATTTCTGTGCTTTCACCAGGCTGGTGCTGCTGCCTGACTAAGTGCACTGCAACACGGACAGGAGAAGGTGGCAGGGCAGAATGTCACTGGGTGGTTGTGCCAGAGCTGCTTGGACAATTTCTCTTTGAACAGCCAGTAAGACAAATGCTCACTCTACTTTTTGCAGCAGAAAGGCTTTGGATCCTCTTAAAAGCCTTTCCCAATCAGCCACTAACGTGTTTATTGTATGTCCACATCCTTTGATTAGTTCTTAAGCACTTTAGAACTTTTTAGAACTTTAGTTCTAAAGCCTTTGCTTTGCAGTACACAATCTTCCTGCAAGCCTTAATGCATTTATCTTCACAGATAACTGTGAGGGAAGGGAAGAGTTACAAATTTCCTTGGACAGAGCAGATCTTTTGATGCACATCTCTTAAATCCTAGACCAGCCATTAAATCCCTCCAATGTTTAGTGGTCTCCAACTTGTTCTTTAGGTCATTCATTATTTATAGTATGTCTGGCTGTATGGTATTTCATTACCACTGGAGGAGGATGGCAAACACAGAGTCAGGAATCTGTGTCCTCCTTAGCCTCAGAGACACTGCAGAACTTCAGACTCCTTGAAGCTAATCCCATGCTCTTTTAACTAATTTGTTAACTTTTTCTTTATAGGAGGGGAAGGGATCCATCAATGTGATGTACAGGTCCTACTTCTGCCAGTTTGTCATATTGAGCCTGCCAGCTGAATGTAGAGAAAAGCTCATAGAAATCAGTGTACCATAAAAAATGTCATTATTTCTAGTTCACATATTATCTCCAGCAGTGGCTCTTGCTGCAACTTCACAAGAAGAAAAAGCCCTTCACAATTGGGTTCTTCCCATGAAGCACCTACTAACAAAGTTCCACTATTTACCTTAATGTGATAAGTAGCCTGAGCTTTCCAATTCCTGTAGTGCAAAGGAATCAAAACCTCTCAGATAATTTTTTGGGGTGTGTAGCTTCTCACCGCAACCTCTCAAATTTTTCAGTTTCTTTAAATGTAATTTTAAAAAATCCACAACAAAGGCTTGGAAGGGGAGACAGGATCTTTTATTAGACTAAATGACATAGCTGGAGAAACTAGACAAGCCTTCAGTTAGTAAAGACTAATAAAAGATACTGCTTTTCTCCAACATCCCTGCCTTGCTTGTAACCTTAAACCACCTCATCTTCAGCAATTCCAGTGCCACAAAGAAAGCATAGAAATCTTAGAAAGGCTGAACATCTAATCTGTACTGCCACAGAGCAGCATTATTATGAGGACTGCACTGCCTGGGCTGGTTTGTTGTTGTAGTATAGTTCTCCAGTACTAGGCAACTCCTATGTCTTAAACATAAATCACCACTAAAACCATTTGTTTGAGTTCAAAAACCAACAATGGTGTACTCAAATTGCAATAAATTAGTTATGTAGGGTAACACAGAGAAATACCAAAAACTACATTAAGTCAAGGGGAATACAGTAAATATTTTGATAAGCTGTTGTCAAAGCAACATGCCACTATTTTTAAGCTATAGCTTCAATCTTTGGCTACAGATATTGGGTGAGCTCCCTTTGCATATTCCTGATTTGTCTTCTCCTCAGGCTTCAAATTTAGAGCTGGGGTAAAACATCCTCCCACCTTCAGGCAAGTTTTGAGATACAGCTGCCCAGGATGTACCTGAGCTGAGACCCTGCAGTTCTCTTTCCCAGCAGCTAATGCAGCACCTGGGGAACAACCTAATGCCAAAATATCACATGTACAGAGAAAAGCTTTTCAGGAAAGCATCATTCCTAAAGAGAATGATGCAGACTGTAAATCTATCCAGCTCGGCCTCCCCTACAGCTGGGAAGGTCTCTCACTTCAGATTCCCTCCATCTGTCTTTTCAGCATCAATCTATCACCACAGAAAGCTGCTGACAGATGGCCCTGATTCACACAGCCATGCAGGAAATCCCGATAACCAATTATCACTGTGCAGGAATTCATCTCACAGACAGGCATCCCTGCCTGCCAGTGTCTGCAGCTTAATACAGCCAAGTACCAGCATCATCATAGCAGCACTTTTAAAATTTAGTTTTAAACAAAATTTCAAAAATCAGCAGTGTCATGAGCCTCATGCATTCTGCCTTGTTTAATAATGCTAGTGGCAGCTGTTTATGCCAGAGGGCTGGGAATGGTTTGTTCTTTATCGTCAGAAAAAAAACAACCCAGACTTCAGAGAATGTCATAAAGTTTCAATCAAGAGTAGACCTGCCCTGTATTCTTCTCGCCCAATATCTTGTTCCCAAGAGAAGTGTGGAGCTGGTGAAGTAGCTGTGAGATAAACCCTCAATAGATCACACTCAGTAATTAGGGTTTCTCTGCCTGCTCCCATAACCATCCCAGCAGATTTGCATGAATACAGCTCTGCCCACTGCAGCTACCCCAACACCAGTGCAAGAGAGAACATCCTGCCCTTTGTGCTCCTCCATAGCAAGGGAATTAAGTTGTACCAATGCAAAAGATATCACATCCTTGACATTAGAGCTGAGTTGATGTAACTAACACAAAATTACATCTTTACAGAATTATAATGACCAAACTTCTATGAGGAGACCTGGACACAGAGAATAGCTTGATGAAAAACAGTGTCTAAAAGTAAAATGAGTAAAAAAAATTATGTTCTAGATCAATTATTTACATGCTGCCCCAAATCCCGTATCTTCAGACCTGTTAAGGAAAGGATATTTATTTTACAGTTAAAGAAAGATACCAGCAGATACAATAAGCTATTTCAGACGCTAAATGAAAGCATTCCTGAATGCTGAAAATGATGTGTACAGAGCAGGCACAGAGAAGGAGCCTTTGAGAATCCTGAATGAGAAAATAAATCTCTCTTTATTTGCCTTGGAGAGTCTTTTTTTTGATGTCAGCTCAACTTTTCTTTGAAACCTTACCATCAAGTTGCATACTGCAAAAGGGAAACAGAGATGTTTATTTATTAGCAGAGAATCACAAGCCACTCTCTGCCCAGGATGGTCTCTGCCCTCTTACAACTGCTGAGATGGCAAATACGTCTCTTAATCCTGGACAATGGTATTGCCTGGGATAAGAAGCCCCAGCAGCAGTTTGCAAACCCCATCTGTATGAGGGGCACCCAGAAGGATGTGTTAAAAGATTCAAAGCAAAGGGTGAAATGGCTTGAAATTGCATTTGTCATATTCTATTCTTTATGAATATAGAAATATAATTTTTATTCCTGTTCCCTCAGCCAGGATTGTAGGAAAAATCACCATATTTCCTGAATAAGTGAGTGGAAAAAAAGACAATTTGGAATTAGAAACTAGTTTGTAGTGCAAAGGTTAAAATACAAGTTTTTCTCATGTATACTTTCAGTGCAAAAGCAGCCTTCCTGTTAAATCCTTGGTAATTTCATAAGGTAAGCAGCTTGTAACAAAAAAGCATTGAAAAACATGGTAAACTTCTTGATTATCAGGAGGTTACAACCTGTTATAAGCTCAGTAATTCCTCAGTCCCTAGCCAGAGCCCCTACCACCCTCATCATACATGAACCATGCAGAGAGGTGAGCTCTCTCCACAGTGGACTCTTCTTGGGGGTCTGAAATCGTGTGTGCAGGGACAATGGGTGGGTGTTTCATGCTGCCAACACCTGGTGGTGGGACAGGGGCTGGCATCTCACCCAGGCTGCTCTCAAACAGCAAACCATCTCCAACATGAGCTGGATTTGGGCTGGTTCCTGGAAAGAAAAAAAGAAAAAGTCTGAGCGGCTTGGTTCCTGTGTTTGGATTTTCTTCAAATGTGTCTTCACAGGCAGTGGGTATATCTTGACATGGATTTGTTAACTGCTTTCCTTCTCCCCAGGACTGGAATGCCTGAATGTATAATTTTCCTTCTACCTTGAAAATGTAATTTTCTATTGCCACCAGATCCAGCAGTTCTTGCTAATGCTTTAAAGAGAGCCTTGCCCTCATGTTCATCTCTGTGTTTTGCAATCCCTCCCACTTAATGGCTGTCTGTAGTAGATGGGGAGCCTTAACCAGGTGGTGGATCAAGGCCACTGGGAGTCACTCAGTAAGCTCTGGGCACTGTTCCTGGGGTTACACATGGGGCAGTGGAGTGAGGGGCCTGGAGAAGCGAAGGTCACAGCCACAGCCTGGGATACATGTACGTCACTGCAGCCTACTGCACCACTTGTACACCATGGGAGAGAAAATCCCATCACTTCAGCAGGTGCCTTCAGACAGACCCTCTGTGCTGAAGCAGTGCTTTCTCTAACAGGAATGTCCTGATGCATTTTCTCCACCATCACAAACCTTGATGCCTTCAGCCAGCTCCTTGTTTTCAGAGATTGTTTTCAGGAAACCAAGTCTTAAAATCTCAAACTGTTTTGTGCAGGTGATCTCTGAAATGAAAACTAAATAGATCTCCCCTAAAATGAACTATTAATACTGGTATTGATCCAGGCTCTGAGCAAATAATTGAATATACTTCTACTATTTGGATGACTAAATATTTCCAATAAAGAGCATTATGAACAATGCATAATATGTTTGCTTTGCAGGAAGGCTTGAGGATTTAAAGCTCACGTTAGAAACATTAGCTGCTGTCACTAATGTGACTTGCTGACTTGAATGTTTATTTTTTCTGATTTTTCCCTCATTCCCTCCAATTTTCCAATTAAAACTTAATCGCCTACCCACTCAGTCACTGCAGAAGTGATAGGGAGATTATAAGCTGTCAGAAAAACCTTCTTTGGTCTCACATTTCTCTCTGGCAACACAGAGAAAAGGTCAGTTCTAGTGCTGGCCTACACACTAAGCTACACTTGTGGCTTAAGCCCTTGCTTTAGGAATGTTCATTGGGTGTTGGGTGGTGTGTTCATGTCCCATCTGGCTTCAGCTTTGCCTGAGTGTCTTCTAAAGAGCTGCACTGCCATCTCATCAACAGAAATCAGGAGCCAGCTCCTGGGGGACATTCCTCTGAATTGGATATGTTAATCTGATTTTATGGCTTATTTCTATAGGTTGAATTAAGCTAAGGTTGTCTCTGTGTATGTGAAATGAACAAAGAACAGCAGACCTGTGTGCAGCTGAGCAGCTGTCCAATTGAGAGGAATTTCTGCAAAGATCAACACCTTGAAAAGCAGGCTGAGTAGGGACAGCACAACACTTTACCTGCTAGGAGACCACAACAGCCTACTGCTATTGCAGTCATTTCCTTAAATAAGCCTGTAGCTCTAAAATGACCAAGGACTAGTTTAAGCTTGTAACCATAGCAGTGGCTGGATTGAGGCTGTAAAGGCAGTTTGTGTATATGTACAGTGATAGCAGCAAGAGAAGAGATTAGATAAACAAAAGATCATTTTTCAGCATCGTGTGCCTCACAAGTCTCTCCTGGCAGGGGATGTATTGCATCCACTCCGAAACAATTAGCCGACCTGACAAGCAGGGAATATTCACTGGGGGTAGGTAGCAAGGGTGATTTGCACTGAGGCCCCTAGGCTATCAGAAGAGCAGAGGCCAGGGTTTTTCTGGACACTTTTATGGTCAGCTGTTTATTTTTAAAATTAATTTATTGTTCCTGGTGGGTGTGATGCTTTAGCATGCTAAAAGAGATGTTGTGAGTGTCAGCCTTACAGGAAGAACCAGGGAGAAAATTTTGGCCTCCCTGGTTTACCAGGTGGGGTGGAGGTCAAGGGTTTGGACAGACCTTGTGCAGACAGAGCAACTGCAAACATTACAGTGATCCTCCCACCAACACATGGGGCATGAGCTGCCATTCCAAGTAGGCATACACATCTCCTTCCTCCAAAAGGAAGCAGAGAGCCTCCTGGAGCAGAATTTTCACTCCACAGCACTGTAAATCGATAGAATCATACACCTGCAAGGATTTTCTTCTCCCAAGATACTGAACATTGGAACTGCCTCAAGGCTTTTCAGTGATAAAGGGAAAATTCCTTTATTTCTCTTTCATCTGTAATTTTGGGGGTGTCAGATGCAGAAGAGTCAGTCCTGAGACAGAACTGAAAGAAACTGCTGGGGCTCTGAGGCCCCAGGAAATGTTTTTGAGTATCTCTTTTCTACTTAAGCTCTCACCTACTTTGTACAATCCCAGATTCAGCCCTACTGACCTCTTGCCATTCTCACTGGCTGGAACTGCCATGTACCTGGGAAAACCGCACACAACAACCAGCTACTCAAACTATACCACAAGGGAGCAGGGTGAGGGACAGAGCCTGGGGAGTGTACAGTGCCCTGGAGAAGATCACAGACCTGTTGGAAGAGCCATGGAGTCCTGGTGCCCACTGCCCAGGCATGCTCCTTCCCATGGGCCTGGTCAGCTGCTGGCTGGGCTGGAGTGGGGGGTAAGCCAGCATTTCAGCATTTACCTGAATGACAGATTCATGAATATAGCTGCTCTGTATCTTTGTGAAAAAATATTCCTTGTCATCCCTTTTAGCAGACTGTTTTCATCTAGATCCTTTTGGCATTTCCAAGGATTACCCAGACAACCAGATGAAAAATGTTTGCAACCACTTTCAGTATCTGATTGGTTTTCCTCATCTCGCCCGGTCTCTTGGAGCCCATGGCATTGTGCCTGTTTCTCATTGGAAGGCTAAAGGATTTTTAAAAGGAAAGAAGTAAACTGCAGATAATAATATTTTTAACCTTTCTGCCAGGTGGTGTTAGCAGCAGGAACAAGCAGAATGTAAATGTCTAGGGTTTCCATTTAATATAACTAAAATAAATGGTTCTAGCCTCCACCTAATACCTTGCCCTCTAGAGTTTTAGGAATGCAGATTGTAAATCCCTGATCACCTTAATTCTTGTTATTTTCTGAGCCAAAAGTTTATGTTATTCATCAACTGACTGAACTAAAATCCTTCTGAGAGCTCCAGGCTTCTTGGTAAAATCCCTCTAGACCTCACCTGTCAGAGAGTCCAGGGAATTTTTAAAGCCTGGTGGTATCCAGCAGCAATACTGTTGTGTTTGAGGCCCTACTGCCATGGAGGTTGGCATGAACAGATCTTCATCCCTGAGAAGGCATCACCAGAGAAAGGAGTTCTATTTGAGAACCAGAAAGTCTCACTGTGGTTTGGGAAAGGATTTCCCTTCACTGTCTTCATTCCAGAGCTACAGGCAATCTTTGAGATAGACTGGATCCATGCCACAGCGTGCCTTAAAAATTTTGTCTGAAACTTGTACTTGATTCTCATGAGGAAAGTTACCCAAATATGGCCTGTGTCTGGTGTGCAGCAGTCCTGTATTTCTTTACGTGAACAAAAATGGAAAGGTAGCCCTGTGTTAAATGTCAGAGGAAAAGTAAACTTTTACTGCCTCCCTAATCTCCTGCCAGGCAATATTTTTCAAGAGTTAATGAAGTAATGACAGAAAATTCATTAATAGGTAAAAACCCTTATATGCAGTCCAGGATGGATGGCTTTTTCTTTTTTTCTGTGGACCAAATTCACACTCAGCATTTTTGATATGGAAGAAATATTGTTCATGACACTCCAATGGCAGATTTTGCAGGAAAACTGTCAGGGGTTATTGGGTCTCCCACCTGTCTACTATGACTTGAATAGATCAAAGCTGTTTCCAAAATCAAGACACTTAATTGATCCCAAGCTTAAAGATGTTTTCTAAGGCTAAGGAACTGGTTTCTTTTTAGTACAAGACAGAAGAATGCAGAAGATCCTGCTCTACTGTATCAGCAGAGGAGCCAAGGCAGATATTGCCTCTTGCTAGATCATGCCTGTCTCCATGGGTAGATGCAAAAACTACTAAAGGTCACTATATCCTGTACCCATGAAGAGCTTAACAATATTTGAGACATCCATTAGAAATAATTCATGTCCTTTGGGCACCCACAAGTGGTTCTTGATGCAGGGATCCCGTGGTTTAAATGGAAACCTTCTCCTTGAGCTCATTGGTGCCTCACTGATAACTCCAGTTTAGTTATGCCATTTATTTGCCTATTGTACTGTCCTAATGCTGTTATATAGAGTAGTCTCAGAGCTGAGTTTTCATGTGTATATTTATTCCATTTATTAAAATCCACTAAAAACTCTCATAAAAAGATCTTTTCTCCTTTTTCACATTTACAACACGATTGGTAAGTCAGAGAACAATGATACTCAATAAGGTGTTTAAAGACACTTTTAAGGCTGAGTTTCTGGACAAACACCTCTGTCCCTCATTTCTTCCACACTACAGATGTCAGCAGACATAGGAAGTGACAGGGTGGATGTGCTTCTCGACCCAGGGCTGCAGAGGAAGAACCCTGTAACATTTGGTAGCCAGTGATGTTTCTGGGGCTGGAGGGTTCATGCCAAAGCAAACTGCATTTCTGGCTAGACAGAACCAGACAAAAGGCAATGGAAGGATGTATACAGCCATGGCTGTATTTGTAAGACTACAGGTGAACACCTGCAAGTGAAAGAAAATTTTAAAAGATGCACTCTTTGCTGCCTCAAGCAGAGCTCCTACAAAGGCTGAATCTAAGTCCTGTTTTCCACAGATGATGCAGATCTTAAAAATAGTACAATCTCAGAAGTAACAAAAGACATCCACTTGCAGATCTGCAAATGTTTGGGTCAGGAGTTTAGGCCGCTGGAAAATTATCTTCTGCCTGGGAGAGAAAAGGAAAACCCAGGGAACCCCACTGATTTTTGTATAGAGTCTGGATAGTTCCTATTTCTTTGAAGGCTCATTCCGCTGTTTAATTTTTACAGCCACGCTTTACCACATGTGTCCTATGTACCTTTCTGATTAACTCTTCTTCCTGGCCTTTCAAGTGTAGCATCTCACCTTGCTTGGATGTCCTTGAGTAATGCTCATAAGAAAACTACCCCTGAAATGCCAAACAGATGTGAAAAGGCATCTGAAGATGAATGTATGGGTGCTGTCTGTCTGTCATCACCCCTTTCACCATTTTGCCTCCATTCCTTTCATCTGGTGCCCACCTCTGCCAAGCTACAGACAGGGGAGCTACAAGAAATGTGAGACAGAGCCCTGTTTAACCTGACCTCAGTTTCTGCAGTGTGAGCTCTCCACTGGTCTTTACCTGGCTGTGCGGAATTCAGCTTCACTTCACTGAACATTTACTTTAAGGTGGAAGAGTTGTGCTTGGGTGTTTTGGGCAGGTTCCTATCAAAGAGCTGGTCTACCTTAACAAAGATCATAAAGATAGGAAACCTCAGGAGTAATTTGTACTTACATTGGAAAAGCACCACCATCACCACCCCCTACACGTGTAGCCAGTCTAAGAGGTTGTTACCTTTATTCTCAGTTGGCCACATTGTTTAAAGTTCAATTACTTTTTCCCAACCTGTTTTTAAAAAGGTTGAAAAAGGTTGAACACTTTCAAGTAATCAGGTTTGGACATTTTTTTTTGAAACAGATGTTCTTCCTCTGAGATTTTTTTTTTTTTATGAGAACAGGGTTTTCTGGCAAGATAAACACAGGTCTTATTATAGTAATTAACAGAACTTTGTCAGAAATATAAATGCACCTAAAAACTAATAAGCAGTGTATGACCAGTTTCTAGTTAAAAAAAAAAAAAGGTAATCACATTCCCTCCCCAAAAGTACAAGAAATTTGCAGCAGATCCCTAAGGACTTTATAAAAATACACAGATGCAGTCTGAATTTCTCAGTAGAAGTTAAAAATAATGTCTATCTGAAACCAACATCCACCAATATCTTCAGCTTCTTTTAAGAAGGGTATTTTTCTTTCAACTCTTTTTCCTAAATGGTAAATTCCATTTTCTATAGGTAACTAAATATCTAAATTAACCAAAATCTCTACTACAATCTTCTTAAATTATAGCTTTTCCATGCAAATGCTTTGAAAGTCTCTTATTTCCAGTGCTTTCAAAACAAAGACCAATTCTCTCTATCCTGTTCTTCTATGCCACATGGGACAGAAAGCACATTCTTGTTGCCCATATTGAGTAAAGAGAGGGCAGGATTTGCTTCTTGCCTGTGAATGACTCTGATGCCTGCAGTAGAATCACTCGTGAATTTTTTACCACCATATAAACTCTTCTTTTCACAGTATTTGCTCTTCTGCAGAAGTCCATACAGTTACTCTGGGTATTTGAACAATTTTAAATAATTTCTCTTCCAAAAGAACCTCCTGTTAACAAACTGTGCCCACCCCACTCAATGATCTTAAAGGTATTTTCCATCCTTAAAGATTCTATGAAAACATAATTACAAGGCAGAGAAAAGGATTGTTGATAAAAATAAACAAAGCAAATCATTACTTAGTAAGAATGGAGTGAATGTGATCTTAGTGTAGTGGAATTTGTGAGAGAAGCTTTAGTTTAGGGAACAATATGTGACCTTTCTCTTTTTCAAGAGAAAGAGGCTCTTGGCATTCTTCAGCCTGAAGAATTCTTAATTTGCTTGAAACCTGAGCCATGTTGATACAGATCTTTTAATTACTGTCCTCTGTTGACCTGGACAAAGCATTGTGAGAAGACTTCAAATCCATCATTCCACTACTTTGACTGAGTGCTCACCTGTTCAAAGGTTTGGTTTTGGTTGCTTTATTTTTTTGAAAAAATTGCAAGCAAGCAGAAAGAGAGAATATTGTCTACTATCAGTAAAGTCTTTCAAGCAGCCATTGCAAGATAGGAGAAAACATTTTTCTACTCACTGATCCAAAAGCTCAGAATTAAATTCCCAGAGACAATAATAATGAGAACCACAACAAAACAAATTAAAACAAATAAATAAGCAACAACAACACATCAACAAACCAAAACCATGACCTGGTTGATTGCACTGGAATGAATTTGACCAACAGATGGCAGCTATGAAAAGTAGGATGGTTCCCAGCCATGTAAACAAAATGAAACACTATAACCCATCTGCCATGTAAAAATGTTTTTAGTCCTGCTCTTGAGACAAGTCATATAAGAGAGACATTCTCATGTCCATTGATTTTGGTCTATTTGCAGCACAAACCACTGTGCAGGGATATTCATACGCTCTTCTGGTCTCTGGTTAGTCTGTGACTTTGCAGCTTTCAGTGCACAGAGGTTTTATTTCCTCTGTAGAAAACCTTTCTGCACTCAGAGGGTGAAAATGGAGGAGAAACTATAAATGTAGGAATTTGAAGGGACTGTTCTGCCAGATGACATGTAGGGGGCTGGAAATATCCCAGAAATAATAAAAACACCAACATGCAAATATCAAAGCCTTGGGAGGAGATAAAAAAGGCTCACCAGACTGGTGTGTTAGGGGCCAGTGCTCAGCCTGGGGACAGCCCAAAAAGCATCCTTGTCCTATAACACAACATAGGCACCTGGCCACTGAGTGTACATTTGGACACAAGGCACATAAACCTCTCCTCTGAAGATTCCTAAGCAAATCCAACAAACACCTCCTAATACTAGGGCAGAGTCAGACCTGGCCAGACACTGAAGTGGCAAATGCTTTCAATGGAGATATAAGTTTCTTTTCTTGTGAAAGTCTCCATTCAGGTGACAATTTTTAACTGAAAAAATATAAATCTGTACAATTTTTAAAAAATTATTTGAATGGTTTCTAGATACAAGAATGTTTCTTGGTTCAAAAGAGTTTCAGTTTTGAACTGAGAAAATTTTTCTTTGTTGTCGGCAATATTTCTGAGCTTTAGCTGGTGCAAGAAGAAAAGGCAGCCAAGGAATCTGGGACTTCCAAATCCTTGTCATTTCCACATGGGCACTCCTGGTCTCCTGCCTTCCAAAGAAGTACTTCAGTCAGGAAAGACATGAGGAGCAAAGAAAAGGAAGAATTTGTGCAGCAGGAGAAGTTCTACTCTGATCTGTCAGGTGATCACAGGTAAGGCTCAAGTGTGATGCAAAAAATAAAGAAAAAAGCTGCTTCTGGTGGCCTCTTCTGTGCTTTTTAGAAAAGCTCAAAAACAGCCATCAGAAAACACAGGGATTGCTTATTTAATCTGGTTTTAAGAATGAAGTAAGCGTTTCAATGGCACAAAAGGCAGGAAAAGCAATGGAGGCCAAAGGAGTCTGTTCTGGAAGGCTCAGGGTCTGGAGTCACAGCCTGAAGGTGCTCTTTGGGTGCACATCTTTCTTTGAACTCATGATTTTACATCAGGTGCTGATCAGACCAAGGTGCTGAATAATGGCATCTAAAAGCAAAAAAGCAACACGGCAAAAGCCATGGCTATAGGTTCACAGATGAGTTAAGAGAACAGGACAGACAATCATTTCATCATTTCATGCAAATGTTGACCTGTCTGGTTCCTTTGAGATTGACCCCCTCCCACAGAGTCAGAAATAGTAAGCAGATTTTGTGGAGTAATTGGCTTGCCAGTTTGGAATATTTGAAGATCCTGACAGGAGCCCACCTACATTTGTAGGCACTTCAACATCTTGGGAAATCTGATCCAGTTCTCTAAGGCTTAAGAGTGATCCAGAGCCAGGGAATGCAATTAGGCAAGTCAGAAGCATTAATGTCAGAGCCAGTGTTTCTTGATTTCCACCATTCCTGGGGCAGTAGACTGAAGGCAGTACAGGGCCAGCCCGTGGGCACCCATGAATTGCTGCATGTCTGAGCCTAGCAATGGATCCCTGGGAGGAGTGGAGAGGGCCAGGAGCGTGGAAGGGACATTACCCTCAGCCATGGTTAGCTGTGCACATTCACTGCCCACTGAGAGAGGGGAACCACAGCATTTCCAGTTTGTGATTTGCAGATGCTCAGCAGTATTCAGCCCACAGGCCCTGAGCCAGCTCAAGCAAGGTGGTAAAAAATTTCTTTCACTTCATGCATGGGGGTAGTGTGTTGGAATTTGTGGGGACAGCAGGAGTGTTCACACATAACCCCTTCTTCAGACAGAGCTTGCAGACACCTACTCAATATGAGTGATGACTGTGAAGAAGCATCCCAGAACCAGCCTATGTTTTCTTGTGACTTCTTTTCCCCATCTGTAAACCAGCTACAGCATTCACACTGTGGGGTGCTCAGAAGGGAAGCAGAGATTTTTAGAGGCTGCCTTTAAAACAGCTAATGATAATGAGCTGAGCCAGGAACCCAGTGGGGTCAGATTGTGTTGCCATGCAGGCTGTTTCTACTGGAACTGAAGCAGAAGCTGTAAATGTCAGGAATTTGTCTGCCAAATGGAGCATTATCTGTCAGCAAAGCCTGCCAATGTGATGGCTGTGACTGGGAGAGGTGAGAGTTTGCTCACTGAATCAAAATTATTTGTCAAGGATTATGTGTACGTCCTCAGTCAGCCAAGGGATAAACAATCAGCTTTGAAAGAGATGTACAATTTGTAGGAACATAATGAGAGCACCATGGCTACACTGCTGAGTGCTCAGCATGCTCTGCAAAGGGATTGCCAGTGCCTGGCAAGTGCAGGACATGTTGTGCCCCTACAGCTCTCACGTCGTTCAAAGCTCAGTTTGCATGGTGTCACCTCTCCAGGCCTCAGGGCAGCTGGAACCAGGTCTGCTGACTACATGGATTTTGTAGCTCATATGAGATTGCTCTGAAAAGTTTCTGGTAGGGAAGGATCCCTTTTTTCTTCCTGCTTTTCTTTATTTTCTCTCCAGAACAGCTTCAATTATTGAACCTGACTTTATTAAAGTTCCTGCAGCAGTCAAGCTGTTGCCCAGTGTAAGAGGAACCCAGCTACGAGTGCATTCCTGGATGTCTACCTCCCAGGATGGTTTCAGTTGCTACTGATAAGAATGAAACTTTACATCTAAGCTCAGTCCTGTTATCAGTGCATCTCTGAGCTGTGTTTCCTCTTCCCTTGTCCTTCCCCCACTCTCACTCTCACAAGTACTTATCACAGCCTTGACCTGCAGGTAAGAAGGAGACATGTTCCCCTACTCCATCGCCTTCCAGCAACATGGCAGTTTCTGGCACAAATTCCAGTACAGGAATCCATCTATAAAACCCACCAGCCTTCTCAATCCCATCCACTGGTGGAGCAGCAGGCAGGTGGGGTACAGCAGCATGTCTCAGCCCTTCCTTTAAACACCCAGGTCCTCAGTACTCAGCAGCCCCTCCGAGCCACTATCCAGCCTCTGGTCTTTCACATGCAGGAACACCTTCTTTTACCATCAAGAGGCAACTCTATAAATCTGACAGACTTTCCCTGATGCAAGAGACATTCCCTGTTACAGAGTATGCAGCTCTTTCTGTCCCCAAGATCCATAGGTTTCTAAATCCAGAAGGAAATGTTAGTCAAACAAGCTGGTATTTTGCACCACACCAGCTGGAGAACATCATCCCCTGTGGTGGGGTGAACCCATCCTTCTGCTGAGGAAGGATATATTTTAGAGAGACACCTGGTCTTGATTTAGAACTACTTGTGATAGAGAATCCAGTTCAGCCTCTAGTAAATTATTTCAGTAGTTAATTCTCTTCACTGTAAAAAAATCTGCACCTTATTTCCATGCTGAATTTTCTGGCTTCCAGTCCTCTGGATCTGCTTGGACCACACCTCCAAGAGAAGTGTTCTAGCATGCATCTCTATCCCTTGGCAGCTCGTGTAACGCTGGAACTGGTCACCTTTAAAGCTTTGCTTAAATTACATCTGCAAGTTCTTTTTGTAAAAGGCTTAATCCCCACACAGGCACATGTGCTGAGCCAGCCAGGAAAAAAAGGCAGATGCCCAAAGACCACTCCCACCGAGTTTCTGACAGAAGCCATCAACAGACATTTAAATACAAATATAAAATTCAAGGGAGAGAGAATGGCCAATTACATGACCCATCTCTGCACCTTCAGGCCTCAGGGCTTTACAGGTACCAAACTGAAGGTTGTAGTGAAGTTTATCAGCTGAGGCATAATGTCTTCCAGTTTCTGTTCCCATGGTTTCAAGACTGCTTGGGCATGGGCAGGTTAAACTCCCCTCTATTTGTATATCACACCACGGGCATATCCTTAGATAAAAATAACAGAAGAACCCTCAGGGCAAGTTTTCCAGGTACCTGCTCAAGGTAACTTTTGTTACCTCATCATAAAACTTGATCAAAGATCTGTGATTTCTCACCAAAACTCCCAGTCACTTTCTCCTAAGGTTTCCCTACTCAGGGTGTGACCAGCATGGCTTGGTACCTATCCAGTCACACTTGTACTAAATTAAACACAGAGAAAAGACTTTTGGCTGCATTTTGTCTGTCTCCTGGACTCACAGCTCAGCATTTCTGGCTCAGTTTACACCACCACTACAAATGCCCTAAATTGACTGTATCTGGTTTACATTTAAGACAGTTTATACAATTCCTTTGGCTAGGTTTTTGCAAAATTTCCAGTAATGTATATAGCCAAATACAAAAAAATCAGAGTAGATTATTGTGCTTTTCCCTGACAAATATCACATGCTTCTATGTTTACTACTACAATGATGCCACATAGGTACACCAGCCTCAGGCCAGGCCCCTCTCTGTGCTTGATGCTGTACAGATACAGGAAGAAAAAGCCACTGCCTCACATAAGTGAAACTGGAGTCCTCTGGGACTCTGCCACCTCCTAGAATGAAGTGTTGTTTCCTCCCACACATGATGGTACAGGGCACAGAGACCACAAGTGAGTTTCAGATATCCTGAGTGACTGGCAAAACCATCATCTTACAAGTTTGGCTAGATCTGAAGTGCAGTAAGTGCTAGCAAACTGGAGCAGGTAGCCAGCTGGTGCTGACTGGCAGCTCATGTGATACACAGTGAGAGTGAAGGGGGAAGAAGTGCTGGCTAACCCTGACAACAGCCCAGATTAGGAGCTATCCCCCTCCTAAATGAAGTCTGAATAGGACATAAGGCTTTTTGTTCCTGCCTGGGAAATCTGCTGAGCACCTCCTAGATCCATGACAGCAAACTTCTGGCACCAAAGCCGTAGCTCATGTAACCCAGTAAGGATTGCTGGCAGAGTACCTCCATAGTGGGAGGTGGGCTACAGGTCAACACCTGATTTCATGCTGGTAGTCCAATGCCAATACTCAACTGCTGCACAGAGCCAGAGGGCATATATTTGCTGAGCACACTCCACCAGCAACACTGAGAAGATTACTGGAACATAATGGTCCATGGGAAGCAAACCAATTCCTACCGTGACATCGCTGGATTCTACTCCATTTAATTGTGCCCAATTGCTCTCAACAAAGCAAACAGCACAGAAGATAACTGGCCACAATACAAACTCCTGGAGTGCTGATAGGAAGCTCTGAGCTTTCTACAAGAATTTTTGTGGTCTGGGTTTTACTTGCAGGAATATTTGTGGAGAGCAAGTAAGTAAGCGTGGGGAATAGCATCAGCATGGCTTCCCACCTTTTATCACATTCATATTTCAGTATTTCTCTTCCTCAACAGATTCACCAGCTTGATAAGTAGGTCACAAAGAAGTGGTGGAAAATTTTCCCATCTGCAAAATGCAACCAAGCAGCATGACTGCTTGGTATTATGTTGGTACCATTACCACTGTACCCCTCACTTGCAACACTGGAATTCCTTGGTGTGTTCTGTGCTAGGCTGTCAACAGGCAATTCTCTCTCAACACCAACACCTTTGCACACACTGCAAACTGCATCTGGATGAGAACACTGGGCTAAAGCCTTGGCACAGCTTGCTGTTAGCTGCAAGCCCAAGGTGCAGCTCCCTGAATTCCAAACCTCATGCCTGCTGCTTGCCAAGGTTTAAGCAGACATTCACCAGGGCAGGAGTGGCTCAAACCCCTGTGCAGTTAGAAGGGGCCACACATACCCATTGCTTTTCTATGCAAAACCACAACAGAAATAAGGCTTCTAAGAAAAGATAGCAAAAAAGAGCAAGTTTACAAACTGGCCTCTTCAGTCCTCTCTCTAGCTGCAGTTACTGGCTTTGTGACTTCACTAGCCTGCTAACACAGCAATTAATTACAGCACATTTTGGGCAAACACAGGTTAGCTTACAAATGTATAGAGGTAGAGCTGGCTGTTGGTTTGTAAGTGATCAGAAAAACTGCAGTGGTCAGTATTTTTCTTCTGTAATTCTGCTGCTCTATAACAACCCAAAGGTACGAGGATGTTAAAATGCAGACTAAAATCCAGCTGGAAAATTCCTGTGTGGAAAAATTGGACAGAGCAATGACTGAGCTTTGGGATGCTCAGGACAGCAGCCTTTAACTGGAGATCCTTAGCTACACATGCTCACTTTCATTAACACAGCCAAAGAAAGAGGGCTATAGGAAAAGAAACCAAATATAAAGGGGGAACTTCAGATAAGAGAAAGCTGCCAAATATGCAGCCCCACTGCTGCAGCCCTGATCCTGCCCTGATGAGCCTCCAGCCCAGAATGGGACATTCTGCAGTTCTCAGCTCTGACACTATAGGAATTGCAGATGCTTTTTGTGCCTGGGTATCACCTGGGTGTCAGACACTTAGCAGCTCTCACAGCTGGGCCACTGCCATCTGTACACTAAGCCAGTGTTAATTTTAGTGCTGTGGTCCCTCAAAAGTCACCTCTACATCATCTTCTATCTTATATTTGCAAGGTTTGACAGAATTTCAAGCCTGTACATGGTAATGGTGATTTCCAGAAAGTCACTGGAGAGCTCAAAGGCTACATTTATGCTTTCCCTCTCCAAGTCTTAATGTTCTTTAACCTCTCAATTAGATTTCACCCCTGGAGGGATAGACATCCTGATTTCAGCCTGGCAGAAGAGATTGGCACCACTGTCCTACATCTGCAGACTATGGGGTTTGTGTCCCTGCAGCCTTCCAGGGAGTGTTGTATTGGGGTGCCAGAGGTGCTCAGTGTGGGGCCACACACATGGTCAGCCCAGCAGGATCTGCCTGCCACTCCATGCTCCACTTGCATCACACTCTGCAGTGCTCAGGAAAACCTCTGGACTACTGTTTCCCCCCACACACTTTCTGACAGTCCAAGCCAAACTGCAGCACGTGGAGGTCTTCCTCTTTCTTTTGAAACATGAATGTGCTGCAGCTGGTCAGTAGATTATTCTTTAATGAAAAATGGTTGTAATATAATCATCTGCCAGAAAATCAATTTGCAGAAGCAACAGCTAATTTTTCATTTGAAAATATCCACCCCCTCTCAAATATTAGGTTTTTCTTTTTCATTTTTAGGAACCATTTAAGATTCTAATTGCAAAGCACACACTAACTCAAATGTCATCCAACACTAGAAATTTGGAAATGTCACAGCATTTTCTAATAAAAATATATTTTCTGCAGAAACTGTCAGCAAAAAACAGAAAACCCCAGCAAACAAACAAAACCAACCAACACTGAAATAGTAGTAATGAAGAGCATGCAAAACCAATATCCTCAGCTTTCTGAGTCCTGGCAGCATGCAGACAAAGGGACCCCAAACTCAGGAGGCAAGTGAGCTGTCTGCAGCACGATGAGCCTCTCTTCTCAGTGGGTAGCCATGCAGGAACATGATTTCATAGGACCAGATACAGCAAGCCCATCATCCCAATTTTGTTCTGAGCTGAAAATCCACACAAGCTGGTCTCTCTACAGCTTCAGGAGAAAAGCAGCTGTACGTTTATTAGGGCCCCTGCAGCCCTTGGCGTGAGAGGGATGTTAATCTTTGCCAGGTCTCATGCTTCAGTCATCACAATCTGCATGCACACTGCAGTTTTCTGCTGCTACCATTTTTATTTAACTTGTCTATTTAAAGGCAACACTTCAAACGTGTACTTCCTTTGGACCGGGAGAAGAGCTGTTGTTTGAAATGGATGCAGCAGGCTGTACCAACTGCTTACAGAGATAGACAGCTTCCTGAGCCATCTCATACTCCCAAGTGCTTGGCAAGCCAATGTTTAGTCCTTGCTAACCTTCTCCACGTCCCTGCTCCTGGTGTGGCTGGTGGTGCACAGGAGCATTGTTGGCTAACACAGCCACATGGAGAGCCCACAGTGGCAGGAAGCACAGATGCTTCCCAAGATCTAGATGATGACTTCCTAACGGCAGCGCCTGGGCAGCCACGGAGGCTGCTGTTCCCCACAGACACCGTATTTGGGGAGCCACTGCCCCTCACCACAAGGGAAGGGCACAAGGAGGTTCCCCACAGGAGCTTGCACCAGCTGTGCTTCCGGAGAGAGGCCCCGCTGCCAGGCTGAGCGTTAATCACTGCTCTGCTGCCTTTAAAAGTACTGGCCCCAGGATGCAAGCAGCTGCCTTGTTTTCCCTCCTCGTACACCCCCTCCTCTCAGAGCATGGCTGAGGGCCCTGCAGAGGTCCCAGCACAGCCTTCCCCTGCAAGGAGGCTCCCAGAGAATTTCCAGTGGAGGCTGGGTCTGGGATCTTAAAAAGGGAAAACAAAACTCTCTGGAGATCCCCAGGTGCAACTGAGGTGCTAGAGCCTGGATGGGCTTAGGGAGGGGTGCACAAACCAGGCTCCTCGTGTGCTGCTTCAGTGACCCCTGGGCTCCACTCGCCCCCTGCCACAGCAGATTCCTGTGGGCTCAGTCTCCTTCCCACACAGTTTCTCTCCTCCACTGACCCCTGTTAGTGTTATGGAGACATCACTGACCAGCTGGGCCTGACTCCTGTCACCAGCATCACTACAATCCCCCAATTCTCACCAGGCCCTCAACTCCCCCACCCCAGATTTCCAGCAAAATAGCTGAAATTCCTCAGCAGGAGGGGAAGCCTAAGCCAGGCATGAATATGCAGCCCTACAAATAAACAAACTTCCCCCATGTTGTTTGGCCTTTTTAATATTTCAGTCAGCACAGGAAACCTCTGGTGAAGGGAATGGGCAATATTTCAGAGAGGGGAAACAGCCTGTTGGTCACGAATTGAGCAGGGAAAGCTCCCCCGGGAAGACCATGGGAGGGAAAGACACTGTACATGTTCATTCCTTGTCACTACTATTTTCTCTCCATTAGAGATAAAATACTACCAAGAGCCAGATCCAGCAATGCAATCTCTCAATTTGAGTTGCCATTCTGGTCTTCTGATGACTGTATCTAAGGATACAAACTGCCTGATTCTGAGAGACAGAAGAGTAAAAGGGAGTAACAAGTACTGATGCACATTGAAATTTTAGGTAAAATGTCCTGGTTTTCTCCTGATCCAGTTATTATGAGATGCTAAAAAGAAGCACTTTTTATTCTGTTTATATTCTGTGGTCAGATGTCTTTCTCTGTTCTTCCTTTATTGTTTATTTGGCTCTTGAAATCTCTGAACAGCAGCTATGGCCAAAACATTTCTTACCTACTCTTGTGGAGCCATTCCTTGTACCACAGAGCCATGTAGTTCAAAGAGACAGCCTTACCTCCTGTCAGCTAAGATGAAGTACAGAGTAACCCTTTCACCATTAATTTCCCAGGGTAGGAGTCAGTGCTTTCTCCCCAGCTTGTGCAGCCCAGACCTCTGGTCCAAGTGTAAACCCTTCTACAGCTTCATCTCATCCCTTTAAACAGAGGAAGGTCTTCCTGATTTGCCATCCATGAACCCTGTCCTGGGCACTGACCATTGGGTCACCATTCCCAAAGGCAGCAGTGTCTTTCTTGGAGATATCACTGTGTGACCCCCATGCTGACAAGCAAGAAACAAATGGCCCTGGAAAGCGCATTTGGCAAACAGAGCAAGGAGTAGCCTCAGTCTGGGAAACTTCCATGTTTAGACCAAGTGCATTGATCTTCACCCTGTCTGCTTGCTGCTGCCCTGCTGGAGACAGGCCCAGGGACGGTGCCTAGCAGAGGGGTACATACCCACTCAGGTCTCCAACAAGTGGCTCCAGCAGTGGCTGTGCAGGAGCAGGGCAGCTCCCAGCACAGCAGCACAGCCCTGACATCTGTGTCCAAACAGGGGTGAGCCCATGGGGTGCAGCAAGGGCCAGGCTCTGCCTTCGCAGCAGCAGACAGGCAAAGGCACATCTGTGATCTATTTCTTGTGCTAACAAGGATTCCCTGCATGAAGTCTTTTAACTTCTGATTCCTTTTCTTGAAGATGTGGCTAATGATAATCCCAGGATCTCCTATGCAGAGAAGAGGAAACTTCAGTAATGCTTGCAAAATCCTTCAGAAAACAGCCTGAGGATGGGCAAGGGTGATTTCACCGATAAGCTGTACATTGACCTGCAGCCTGATGAGTCAGGTTTGCTTCCGATTGTGGAGCGGAGCAGCCAGAGCAAAGAAGCTGTGTTGGAAACGCTTCTGCTTTGCCCACCCGGACTGCAGTGGGATCAGTTTAGGACTGAAATAAGCTTTGGGGAGTCATTGAACTCTGACCTAAGCTAGAATAATAGGATATGTTTATGTCTGACAATGGGGGAGCCTTGCAGAAACCTCCAGCATGCTCCATATGCAACACTGTTTTTATGGTCCTCCTAAGAAGGGAATTTCAAGGGATCGTATATGCCTTAAGTGTAAATTATGACATGCATTAAGGACCACCCGCATCAAATGGATGGTTGCCCCAGCCCAGCATTTTCATGGTGAATTGAGAGCAAATTCCACAAACCCTCTGGTTTGTGCTTCCATAGAATAATATATTTTCAGGTCAGCAGAGCTGTCTGCTTCTCACACAATAGGTCCTTTCTCCCCTTTCCTCATACCTGTCAATTGCTCTCTGCCTCTGCTGTAATTTATGTTTTACTTCCAAACTGTATGACTGAATTCTGGAAATGTGTGAGGGTACAGCATAGAAAAGCCTGTTCCCAACCATAGTCAATGTGGTGTTACCACTCCCAAAATCCAAATGGGTGCAGGAAGGTCTTGCACATACACTGTGTTATTACACAGACTGTGTTCGAGGTGGCAACACCGCTACCATTGGACCTATTTTTGTAGTTTATTTCAAATACACCATGCTGCATATTTGTAAGTAAAAAAGATGTAATAATTTAGAGGTCAAAAAACACATAACTCAAAGAATACATGAATCAAGGTAACATGTAAGTCTTCAAACTCTCCCTTTAGTATCTACTCAATATTCTAAACTACATGTAGTTTCTACTAGATGTTTTGGAAATGGGCAGCTTGTAATTGCCTGCAGAACTTCTCCAGCTAACCTGAAAGGACTAGACTTAGGACCACAAAGATAAGCCTACCTTACAGTTGGATCTTCATTACTAGGTTATAGCAGGAAAAATTTTAGCTCTCTGGTTAAACTGGAGGTTTTCATCATAAGCTAAGAAGTAATTTTTCTTCCTCCAAGCTACACTAGTTAGTTTCAGTGACTCTTCCGAAGTATATCCATCTCATCCTTTTATTGCACCCAGGTTAACTTCAAAATTGAATCTTCAGCAGGTGTATGTCATTATTTTGCAATACTTGATCTCCAGTGGTGTTACTGAGCTCATATTCCTTTCATCTAATCTAGAATAAAGAATCGCTGATTTTTTTTTTTCACTGACTAAATTTGAAACCTTTTTCCTCTTAAAGCTTAGTCATTACTGTTATTTTCAAAATGGAAATTTTTTCTTCATAAAATGCTGACAAATAATATTCTACTGCATAAATACTCTGTAATAGACTGCTTGCAGCTTTTCCATAGCCTGCTTTGTTTCTTTCTAAATCTTCCTTCTGGTTTTTCATTATCCCTTAGAATGAAAGTCAATGCCATTATGCAGATTGTTTTCTTGGTTTATAAATCCAGACAGGTACAGTATCTCTTGCTCACTCTTACACAGCATTTTTCCATATGATATTTTCCACTCCTTCCCCATTGTGGGGATTCAGTTTAATGTGGAGGCCAAACAATAGTTCTTAGCCTCGAGAACAGCCCTGAAGTTGTTCTAGTATATTACTGTACACCTTGAGCTTTCTGTGACAATGAAAAGGTCTTGCCCTTTTCCCATATGCAAGAAGAAAACAGATCTTGAATTGCTGCCTCTTACTCTAGTGCTTGTCTGGAGAGTTGACATGAGACTTCTTTGTCATAAGTGTTAGACAGTGAGACACATCTCTGAAGAGGGGCTATAATACACACTCTGCATGTTCTTCATGCCTTGTTTCAGGCCGTAACAGTGGAAAATGCCAGGGAACTTCCTGTTCTTGTGGGAATTCCTGTTAGTCTAAATCCCAAGCAGTGTATTCACTGGGCTCCCCACAAACACTGTGCTCTTATATCTCAGAGCCTGTAAAGCTAGAGATAACAGTGGAGAGAAATCAGGAGTTTAGGACTGACAGTAATGAACTGAGGACTGAGAACTGCCCCTGACAAAGGGCTGGAATATAGATGATCCAAACCCAAGGGTGGCTATCATAATTTAGGAACACATCCAGATGAAGCTTCTCCCTCAGCTTCCACAAACACCTTGGGATCTATGACATTACTGTTTTCAGTCTGAGTTAGCTGTTCCCACAAAGTAGCAGGAGGGACACCAGTGACCATCTAACATCTGTTAGATTGTGCACCTGATCAGCAGCCAACCAACACACCTGTAAAGGCTTTGTTCTTGGTGACAGTTCCAAGCAATACAGAGCACCAAGTGTAGCTAGAAGCTAATTCTGAATCTAGCAGATCTGTCTCTTAGAAACAAGCCAGTGAATTTAATCTTCCCTTTTTGTTGGTTCTGCTGTTTCTCATCACTGCTTTGCTTCTACTCTCTGTTGGGCTTCTTCTTCCCACCTCCATTTTTCTGTATGTATAATTCACTTAACATCAGATGCACCATTCTACATTATGTGTGTTTTCATGATTTCTACAGTATAAACACACCTTGTCAGTTAATTGTATTTACTGCCAGTTCATTTACAATCTGACCATGGAATAAGCAGCTCAATTTTTTTTGAGTTAAAATGGTTTGGGTTTAATATAGCAAAAATTTTGTGTTGACTGATTTTCAAACTGTCAGCCATCTGTCTATTATTAGCATCAGACCCTGACAGTGGGAATATTCTACTCATTAAATCACTGTTGAGAAAAGTGTTTAGGCTTTATCATTATGAAAAAAGAAAAGTTTTTCATATTATGAATGGTTCTCAGGAGATGCATGCTATCACTTAAAGCCAAAGCTAACAAGGTCCTCAGAAATCACACTGTTTCATGTTTCCAGCTTCAGAACCAAAAGAATGCAGGCCTGAAAGGACTTGCTGGATCATCAAGTTCACTTCTCATAGCACCACACAACCCAGTTCCTAGAGGTTTTGCTCTAGGAATGTTTGGTTTCAACTAGCAGCAGATGATCACTGTCATATAGGCCCCAAAACTTCAGCAAACCTACCTATAGTCAAAGGGAACTGCAGATGCTCCATAGAACTCAGTGGTAGGCCCACCAATTTAAGTGTCTAAAAATGCCTCCAGAGTTTTGAAACAGTAGCGTAGCCAGTGCTAAACATCTCATATCTGGACAGGTCTCACCCACAAAGCTAAACTGTCATTTACAGGCTCCCCCCCTCATGGTTTCAGACAAAGGTGCCAGGCAAGGCAGTGAACCCAGCATGATTCCTTTACAGCAAAACTTCTGTAGCTAATGACTCTTTCAAAGAGGTGGCATCCCTCCAGGCATGCCCTGAATCTTGCAATATAAACTAAGCAGCAGTCATTTGCAGTCAGTGAAACTGATATTTGAAAAGAAACAAGTAAGCCTATGTGCTACCTCTGCTGAGGACCAGGCAATGGACCACTGCATGCTGAGTGAAGTCAAATTCTTGTGTGCATACTACAGACTATGGGTAATTACAGACCATGCTCATTTTTGTGAGATGCTGAATACTCTGACCTCAGCTCAGCCAAATCATCACATTGATTTCATATGCCTGGCCCCACCAGCCAGCCAACCCACCTGGGGTGGTTTGGCTCTTAGTGACATTTTCATAACAATACAAAGCATTCTGTGTAACCACTACTATAGCAGCAGCCTTCAGGTGTCAGCTCAGAAGTGCAAAAGAAAGGTTCATATCATTCTATTTTGGACAATGCATCTTTTAGTACTAGGATGGTAAATAGCTGAAGGAAGAAGCCATCATTAAACGAAGACTAAATGAAGTTCTGGGTTTGTATCCAGTTGCTGTTCAGAGGAGCAATCCTATTTCCAAGTTATTAATAGCAGCACAGTTTAACAGAAATAACAATTAAAAAAGACATCTGGATGAAATCAGAAAAGGGGAGTAGAACCACATGTGCATAGGGAACCCAGGCATGTCTCAGACTCACTCACATATTTTGCTATGGAAAAGCCAGAGTATTTCATTGAGGGAGGAGGAGGAAGCCAGACAGAATGCACTTGAAACCTGGAGCTCTGCTACTTTTAAACTAAACATTTCTGCTTATCTCTTTACCCCTGCAAAGACAGCTTTTGCTGAATATCCAAACGTTAATGGAACAAGCCTTCAGGGAAAACAGCCAAGCCAAGTATCCCTGCCCAGAACTAGCTTTTCTCCTTGATTGCTCCCTTTCTTCATTTGTCCAATATTCCTCAGCCTGTTTCTTTCTCCTTATTATGTACAAAGATCATCTTGACATCTTCCTAATTCATCTTGATTTGTACATCAGGCTCCCCCAGACCAAGATGCCTTCAAAAGTATGTGGTTTGCAGTGATTGTGGAGAGCAGATAACAATTGCTTCTCACATACTAATCCCAGTCTGGATGTTTCTTAGCAGGGAGAGGGAGTTGCCTGCATTGCTCTGTCCTTGAAGAGTGAGGATGAGGGGGCACCATGTGCTTTCTCAGTCATGCATGAGCCAGGACATCCTTGGACACAAGAGTGACAAAGGTAGCACAATTCTACACTGTCTTCCCTCCACTTATCAACCAAGCCCAGCAAACACCAGCAAGAACAAACCCCATTGCCATTTGAGAAGGCAGTACCAGCCAAGGTAAGCAGCCAAATACATCACACAAGATCAGTTGAGGGAGGTGCCTTATTTGTACTTGCACAGGGAGAGATCTGAGGGCAGGAGTTCCCAGTTCTGCCATCTTTGGCTTGCCTGTTTCAGGAGGATTTGCAGTCCCTAAATACAAACCCTCATGATCCAGGTCAAAGAGTACCGAGTCCACAGATAGCAAAGCCACCAGGGACTACTTTGTTCCTTACACTACACTAAATCCTGGTCAGAGGACTTTCTCCAGCAACTCCTATCTCTAGGCAAACAAAATCTAGGTGGGAGGATGTAGCTTTCAGAAAAGACATCCTCTCTCAGAAGTACTGGAGAGATGATTGCTCCCCAAAGTTGATCACATCAGAGGAAAACTTCAGACTGGCCCCAGTGCAGACACATGAGTGAAAATAAGGATTTATAGTGCAGCAGACAGGAGGTAATTACAGTCTGTCTCAATAGTTACCTGGGGACTAACGACCTTGCACAGATGAAATGGTGAGACTATTAGAACTGATTTTCTGAAAATACTCAAGCAGTCCTCTGACAGCTGGACAGACAGGGATGTTACTAGAATTGCTGGTCAGAGCTGTATCTGTCAGCACACTGCCAGGGAAATATGCTGCAGGAATGGAGTCTGCTGCACATGTTGCCTGCAGGGCCTCCTGGAGAAACTTTGCTTGCGGTGAGCAATTTGTAAGGATGAGAACAAGGAAATCCCTTTTCCTTCAGTTAATGTTAAGAACCTTCCCATTTCCCCACCATTTCTATGAACACCATTACCATCTGCTATATAAATGCACAGCCCAGGAACAGGCATTATTAGTATGGGATCAAGAGAAAGAAGAGGAGGACTGATACTAGAAGGCTGCACAAGAAGAAATCTGATGACATGAAGAAATCTGATGACATATAGAAGGGGAAACTTCAAGGAACTAGATTTTTTCTGGGACAGATACTCTTTATGAACTTTCAGTGGACAAGAGAAACAAAGTCTGCCAAGTTACAGATCTAGATGGAGTTCTTACCACAGACCACAGTCCCCAGGACTCTTCTCTTACAACAGGAGAAGCCTTTGCAGTAACTTTTTCTCAACTAAAGAATAAGTCTTCTCCCTAAATAGAAATAATATGGAAAACTGATCTCATTCTGGGCCAGAAAAGTCAATAGATTGCTATTACAAATGGAACTAGAAAAGGAAGCAGAGCTTTGTGAAGAAAGAGCATTAAGATATCAGTACTCATACATTTTTTACAAGATGTCTGTAGTCTACAACTGCAACATGGCTAAAAAAAGACAATTATTTTAATAATTCAAAAATGAAAGGACATCACAACCAGAAGCTGCTTAAGTGGCTTGTGAAAAAAACCCCACAGTTCTCCCTCCTTTATAAATTTAAACCAATTTCCTAGTCCCCTCTGAATGAACATCTCTGTCCTTTCTGAATATCAGCCAAAAGAACTCCATTTTAGACTCTGCAAAGGATCACAAATTGAAAGAGGCCGCCACTCCTTTGAAAGGCAGGATCAGAATGAAAAATGGCCTTGATAATTGGACAGATAGTTCCAACCAACATGAAATTTGGTAAGTTCAAGTACAAAGTATTACCATCAAAAGGAAAAATCAAGTGTGAAAACAGGGGAGAATGATGAGCTACTCACTGACTGAACAGACACAGCACAGAATGGTCAAGCCATAAACTCAGTGAGTCAATGGTGTGATGCCATTGCAAACAAGACAAATTTCCTTCTAAGATGTATTATCACAAGTGTTATGTGTATATAACACAAGAGCAATGATATCACTCTTCTGGGATACTGTGTTCATTTTGGGGCACCACAGTTAAGGGAGATGTAGAGAACTGGAAGAAGTCCAAAGGATAGTAATAGGAAGGATCGAGGTATTTGAAAATGTGGCCCAGGAAGGATAGATGAAGGAAGTACATTTGTTTAGTCTAGAAAAGAGAAGTCTAAGGAGAGATGTAATAGCAATCTTCTCACATTTAAAAGGTCAAGAAGATTATGATCAATTGCTCTCCAGGTTTCCTAAGAGGAAGAGAAGAAAAATCAGTTTTTCTCCAAGCAAGGCAGATTTAAAGGGGTTATTAAGAATGCTCTCTGACTATCAGCCTAGTTAAATATTGGAGGGTTTTTTATAAGAAGTCAGGCAAACAACCATAAGCATTTTGTGGAAATAATCCTCCTGCCTAAATGCAGAGTGATGAAGGAGATCTTTGCAGGCCAGTAAAGTTCCAGCACTACAAGATTATAATGAATCTATGATTTTTCATATTAACTTTAGCTCTTAGGAAAAACTCAACACCTGTGGCTGCTCCAGCTTTAGGGAGGTAAAGTTGACAAGTGATAAAATTCCATCCTTTTTTTCTGAGTACACATCAGATTTGTATGTGTTTAGCACATGAAAACTGATAAATACATAACATACACACAAATTAATCTGAATGCACACTTTTCTCTGATTCCACAGGAGACCACAGTTTGGCCCTGAATACCAAGCTTCTCAGAGTCATGAGACTCCCAAAGCCACATACAGAGCACAAAACTGGTTTTTGCAGTACTTTATTACTGAGTTACATTTCTATTTCTGCAGCCTGTTTTTTAGTTTGGTAAAAAGGTTTTTTGCTAAAATTTCTGGATTCAGTTCTGCTCTGGAAGAATGAGCTGACAGGTATTTGAGTGTCTTCAAATATTCAGACACCCCCTGTCCCTGGAGCATTCCAGCCAATTAACTATCCCTAAGTATCCAGATTTTTTGTCCAGCCTTGGAGATACTCCAAAGCCCTCTACAAAGTTTGTTAGTCTCCACTCACTCCTGCAATCTGCATTTATATATTTACTCTGTCACCATAAAAACACTGCATTCTTTGGGGAAGAAAGCAATTTCTTTGGGGAAGAAATAAATTCACAGATGAAACTTAATTTAGAGGTGTTACCAATAGTAGGGGAGACAGTGAAATCACAAGTGGATTTAGAGATTTTAAAACACACTCTGAAACATCCTAGGACCCACACTGGGGAAAAGTAAGAAAGATGCTGTAAAACTGGGAAAATATAGCACATGCAGTTACTAGAGAAAAATCACCATCTTTTTACTCCTTACCAGGTGACAATCAGATAGTTTAGTGCCCTTTCCTGAGGTATCATCCCTCCACAGCCCAACAACAAGCCATTTGGATAACTGGGCATCTCAGACACTCCTGCAGCAGAAGACACTGGTTTGTTCCTCCACCCTAGCACAGCAGTTAAACCCATCCTCAGTCCCAGCCTTCGTTGCAGAGAAATAGAGGCACATTTGTTTTATCTCTCAAATCCAAGAGGGGCTCAAACCCCTGCAAGAAGTAACAAGATAAAAACACAGGACCCCTCTGCTGCAGCTGTGGTAGGGAGAGGTGCCCTTGACTGCAAATACTGTCTCTACCCCCAGGCCCTGGTGATCAATTCCCAATTTCATTCAACTGCTGAATTCACGAAGCAGAATCTGCCTGACCCTTGCCTTTGCTTTGTTCTTGTGTTGATTGCTCCAGCAGCCTTTTCCAATCCCCCTGCCAAAGGCCTTTTCCTCCTAGTGCTGCCTGGCCTCTGCTCAGGATCCAAACCTGGCATGTTGCAAACATCAAACGAATTAGCAGGGAATTGGAAAGCTGTCATGACCCCTCCTGGTCCTCCTTCACTGCACACTAATGTTTGTGGATGAGACCAAAACATTGCTCAGAGGAACATATCACTGAAGGAAGAGACTGAACAAGACAATTGCATGGAGCCAATCTGATTTGCAATTGCACCCAGACCAAGAAATAAATGACATCATTATCAGTGAATTTGAAACAGGTCAGGGGCTGAGTGTGGACTCTAATCATACCAGGAGCCCAATGCTGTTTAGAGGGAGTATGGTTCTGGGGAGTTTAGAGAGGGCTTGTCATGATGATAGATGTTGCCCCCAGATATTTAGCCTGTACTATACTAAGCTACTCAGCAAATGCACAGAAAGCCTGATCTCAAACATTCATAAAGCTTTGTCACAGCCACGGGCACACACCACCACCAGCAGAGGGGTGCTGTGCCTCCAGGAGGGAGAAGCAGCTAGCCAACCCATCCAAAGCATCCACACTATTTACACGCTGCAGACAGATGTCAGCTGGTGTTTCTTGTGGTTCAAAGATGTGGGTCAGAGTCAGGGCTGATTTAACAAAGGAGTTTGCTGACGTTTATCAAGGACAAGGATACAAAGACACAGGTATTTAAATAGCTGCCAAAAAATGTTGGGATAGATAATGCCTGGGGACATGGCATTTCTGAATGGAGGGTTGGATTTCTCTACCTGCCAAAAGGGCTGTTTCATGACAGGGAATTCAGCAGGGACCCATCCAGCTCCCTCACGAGGGGTGTTCATAAATACCTTTCCCTTTTCTACACACAGTTCTCCTTCTCCTTCAGCACAAGTAGTTGTTCAGGTATTGTTTGACAAGCATATAGGTAAGTAAAATAAATTTGAATTATTTTTTTCTGGCAGAAAATAATATTTTCTGCAACAATAATTGTTGACATAATGCTATAAATAAGCATTTCATTATCCTAAAATTCAAAATCGTGGGAAAATACACCAAAGATTTAACTTTTTTCTCCTTGGGAAAATGCTTCTTCCATGATACACACAGACCTGCTCCTGGCAGGTGTTGGCTTCACATAATGAGAGGAGGCAAAGCAACAGCTCAAGGGAACTCAATTGTTCCTTCCCCATGAGAGGATAAATGTAAGCTCTGGTGGGCTTACAACAGGCAGTATATAAGATGTCCAAGACTTTTCAGTACTGCAGACATCCCACACTTCATTGCCTGCCTGCCACACCATACTCCCAGACCACTGGTGCACGGACAGACCCCATCCCTCCCCAGCTTGAACCTTAACACAGACCATACAATCTGTTTCCATTCACAGCCAAGGCTTGCTGAGCTGCCAAACTGTCCCCTTCCTTGCCAGATCCACACATTCTCATCTGAAAGGGAAGCGGAAGCTGAAGATTAAAATTCCCACAAAACAAAATCCCTATATTATATTCATGTTGAGGGCTGCTTCAAACCATCATGCCTGAGAGAAGGCAGCCCCTGCCCTGCTCTGGGCTGTGTATGGGGCTGGTCTGCAAACGATGGGAGCCACAGCCCCTCAGCATCTCACCACAGCTGCTCTTGGGGATCTCCTACAGCAAGCACAGCAGAGCTTGTGCACCAGCACTGTGCTAGCACAGCCCCTTGCCTGGGAGGTGGGGTGTGAAGCAGAGCTTCTGTGGCCTTGCTGCATCAGAAGATACCTCAACACCTGCAGAAATAACCCTGCCCTGGCTTACGCAATTCATCACATCCCAGCTTGATCAACTGCAGGTCTCCACAGCCTGCAGCATCACTGGGCTGTGACAGGGGATCACTGCACACAGTAGGACACCTAATGCAAGTTGTTGTACCCAATGGCATACAAAAAGCTAGTGACAGTCAGGGGAAAGTGCAGAAATCCTGAATTCTGACATTAGGCATCTCTGAAGATGGGTGCCTAACTCCTTTGGACAGCTCTGGAAACCCAGATTTCATTTGCAAGAGGGGCACTTGTTTAGGGAGGGGGAAAAGCCTGATGTCAACCAGGCAGCTCTGAATGTCAGGTGTTCTGGATTCAGTTCCTGACAGTTTGTTTTTCCTTCCCCTGTATGTACTCAAGCACTCTTTAATTTAGCTTGAGTGACGATTCCTGTCTCAAGGGTGCTTGGTGAGCAGCCAGCAGCAACCCAGTAATAAAACACCTTCCCACTGCTGATAAGAGAGCATAAGGGAACTGCACTGTGAAGCACCCAGCCTGGAGAAAGAATGCAGGTAGCCTGCAATGGATCAAGCCCAGATTCTTCATTCCTTCCTCCCCCAAAATGGCCTGAGCAACAAAGCAGCAAAATCCTCCCTTGCTGATCTTGTTTGACCGCTGTTTTTTACAGTTTTGGCTTGAACAGCAAAGTCATGACCTATACTTACAACACTGCCTATCTACCATCTTTACTCAGCCAGATGGGAAACCATTCACCATGGGGGACACCCCTCCAGCCAGGGTCTGGTAGGCTTACTTGGGAATCAATTCACACCAAAAAGCAGGCTATTTTCCCTGACATGGTTTCAGGGCAAGATTCAGTCTCTGTCCAAAGGCAAAAGCCATATGGCCACAACACACCACAGCCTGGAGCTCCTCTGGCTCTGGGTGGCACAGATGACTCTGAGGGCACCAGGACAGAGCCAGAGCACCCCTGACCCCACACCAACTGATGGATGGCTGGAGGCTACCAGGGACACTCAGTCAGGCCTCATGGTTTGTAAAATAAAAAGCTACAACAGCAGGTTTTACATTTTTAATGTATAAACTCCTGCAAACAGCAGCTGAAAATGAGAGGGCTTTATTTCTAACACCCATGAACCAAAACATCCACGACACTGCAACACAGCCTTTCCTGAGCCACTGAATTTCTCACCAAGCCATGTACAAGGAAATTGGTTCAAGGCCAAAGAGAGAGGGATTGCCATTTTCTCTCCCAAGCATGTTTCTGTTGAGGCTGCAAATTAACACAGGCAGGGCCCTCCTCTGTGCTGGGTCCTGCAGAGCACCATGGCCTCAGGCAGGTACCTCCAACAGCGGTGAAATACCAACAGCCAAGGCAGATTTTACAGGCTGGTCAGACATGGAGGTAAGAATCCCCAGTGACTGGCTGCACGCACCACTTCAGGGCAGGATAGAGGAGGACAGAGCATTTACAGGGCTTCTCTGTGCATTTCCCAAAATAATTGTATTCACCCTAAAAGCTGCATCCTAAATTTGGAGGCAATCCCAAATTTCACCTCTGAAATGGCTTTCACTAAACACACATTTAGGCACCTGTTTTTTGGCCATGAAAGTACTTACCTGGTAGCAGTATTGTTATATGACCAAGAGTGTGCTTGCCATGAACACAAGAGTTTAAGGGATGCAAAATTCAGGATGATCTTTCAAGAGAAGCTGCAGAAAATACACCACTTATGACCCCAGCCCAGTAAGTGCTGCCTTGTCAGCAAGCAAAGCTGCTCTTTAGGGATTAGAGAAGGAGAACTCACTCCTTACCCTGGAATATCTGACATTTGTGCATGACAGATATGTTGACCAGAAGGGAGCCACTCTCCCTCTCTTTTAAAAATATTTACATATTTTACTTTTTTCTCCTTCTTCCTAAACATACTATTGAAATTGCAGGGATTATATGGAAATTTGGACATGGAAACAAAATTATCCAGAGCTAACTCCAGAACATTTACTTCACTGTTCCTTTCACACATGTCTGTCCTTTAGAGTCCAGAGCAAGCAGTAGACTCCAAAGGGAATTCATCCCACAAGTAGTAGGATCAACTCACAAATCATTGCCTCTGGATCCAGCATCCTCCAATACAAAGCCATGTCTGATATTTCCAGGAGCACAATCAGACCACAGCAACATTTCCAGCCAAGCAGAGATGAAGTAACAGGCTTGGTCTGGTCCTGTTTGGCTTCAGTGAACTGCCAATAAAAAACAAAAATGCAGAGTGGTCACAGGCCTGCTGATAATTTGGGATGTTTCAATTTGTGAAACAAGCTCCACGTTTCTCTCATGACTAGCCATGGAATAACAAACAGGCTGATCTAGTTTCACTGCTGCTTGGATTGTCAGTTTGATTTGTTCTCAGATGTTATAGGTTACATACTGCTTTACAGAGACATTCAGCAAAGCAGAAACACAGAGAAGTCCATGAGTTAATGACACGGTCTCATAAGAATTTCAGTCTCATGGTAGTTGTAAGCTTTTTCTGAAGCTGCAGCACAGTGAGTTTCTTCTGAGCCTTCTCCCTCTTCTTTTTTTCTTTCTTTCTTTTTCTTTCTTTTTTTTTTTTTTTTTTTTTTTTTTTTTTTTTTGTGGGGAGTATGTAATTCTTAATGATTTTAACTCCCTGTAGTTTTGCCCCTTGCTCAAAACGTTAACAAGGTCTTGCCCCTTTCTTCAGGCACTTATTTTCACTAAACATGTTGGAACACAATTACCTCTGAGAACTGTGCCTTTCTGGTAAATTTGGGTGAAATAAGAACACCAGATGGGTGAGACTGAAAGACATTCATACATGTACAAATGAATTTATTTCATAACTTTTGCTTCCTTATGAAACCAAAGTAAAAAAACAAAAACCAAAACCAAACACAATACAGAGAAGAGTGAAAGTTACTGAAAATAAAGATGAGAATAGAAACAAATCACAGCCAGCATGAGCATCCATTTATTCACCATTCCGTGAATAAAGACAGTGTGCTTTTTCTCTGTGGCTCAGATGTCTCTGGTGGGATGCTCTAGTCTTTGCAGAACAGACTCAGCTTTACTTCATTGTTTGACATTATTTTTATTGCTAACCTGGATGGCCCTGGAAAGAAAGGATTTAAATTACAAAAAAAAAAAAAAATGGTTTGCAGACAACTAGCTTTGTGAACCCATAAAACAGTTTGCAAGGTTCATAAAACCTCAAAAGCCAGGAAAACCTCCACCCCGATTTCCTTCATCCTTCAGCCCCAGGACTGTAGGATGTTATAAGCTCCTCTAACGGATTGTAACTTTTACACTCAGAGCTGATTACATTGTCTTCACTCTTTCTTGACATCTCCCTGCTGGACTGGAGCCTGCATTTGAGCAGAATCCCTCAGGTAATGAACCTGACCCTCCTGCTGCTGCTGGACTGTGAATGAGAGCTGGTGAGGTTACTTGGCTTTGCTCTGATGCCAAGCAATTGTTTGTACAACGGCATGTAAGTCCCTAATGTGTTATTCTCTATTTTTCTTTTCCATTCTGCTGAATGAAGAGAAATCCTATTCAGCTCCTGGGCAAGGGGAGTGCATCCTCTTTGCAGCACCCCCAGCTGGGCACCAAGTGATTTGGGGAGAACAGGAAATAATTATACTTTAATCCAATCATCAAGCCTGAAGCAGCCTCCACCTCCTAAGGGCCATATTTTATGTTCCAGTAAAGCCCTGAAAAAGGAATATTTTTCAGAGGGAAATAATTTACACTGAAATGCAGCCTGTGAGATTATTCCCTGAGCCCTGAGTTCCTGGCAGATCTTGTGCCCCAGGTCCATGTGTCCCATAGCCTGTGTGGCCAGTAGTTATCAGTTCAGGCTGCTGCCAAACCCTGAGCCGGCAGCAGTTTCAAGCCTCTCATAGGGAACATAGTGGAGGGCCTGCAGTGAAAATGCCCTGGTCATTTTTTCTGCCTGACACCACTACAAAGGCAGATGTCTACAGGTTGTACAGACCAGAGGTTCTGGACACACAGTAATTAAATGAAGCCTCCATTGCATTTTCAGAGGCACATGCTTACAGCCCTCTCAATGCACTTCCAAAAGGGATTCTCTGATATTATCTAAGGTTTGCTTTATCCTTGATATAAACCTGCATGGTGCCAGTACAGGGAGATACCAGATGGTGTCTGTGGAAAGGACCCACCTGCAGTTGGGGCTTTGTGAAAGCTCAGCAGCAGGCAAAGACATCACCACTTGATCTAGTGCCCTGGCCGATTCTTGGGTGATCAAAACACGCACAGTCAATACAACCTCACAGGTCCAGGGCAGCTTTCCCAGTGTTTTCAGTGAAATAAAAGGCAGGATATATTTCCATCCTTAGTCTTTTGAGAGCACTACTAGACACAGCACACCAAGTTTGATACTGTCCATAGCAAAGGCTGAAAACAGTCTCAAGAGTCTTGTCCACACCATCAGTGTTTGCTGCAGCTGGGGACTGGGACACTTGGTCACCTTTGAGCAATGTTCACGCATGTGAGTAAGAGATATATTAGAAACAGAGCCCCCCAGCCCAGCTTCTCCTCATGAGGACAATTTGGAGAGACAGGGAAATTCAAACACTCCCACCTCAGCCTTAGACACTGACAGCTCTATGGCATTCCAGGAGCTGGAAGATAGGTGAAGACTATAAGGTAATTCTGTGGGGGAAAAACCAGAAAAGAAGCTGACTCACCAATGAGCAAGTCCAGCCCAGACTGACAATATCAATGGAAAAATAATGAAAGGGAGAATAAAATACTTCACAGCTAATGTCAGTAAAAAGGAACCAGTGACCTACCTCCCTTGGACACAGGCAGAACGGAGAAGTTCCTCTAACTGAACAAAAGAAAGTCAACCCCCTGTTATTTTCATTAAATTAAGAAAGATGCACACAGTAGTCTGAAGCAGGCACCAGTAAAAGAGCTTTAGCTCAAACATCAAAATGTTGGCAAAGATACCAACAGCTCAGAAATGGCTGTTAGAGCTGGAGCTGTGCTTCAGTTTGTAGGCAGTGCTGCTGGGCCCCCACTGCCCCCCACAGCATGGCACAGTCTTTGCCAGCCTGCCCAGGGGCAACCAAAACACCCCAGGGGCAACCAAAACACCCCAGGGGCAATCACAGCTTGCCTGGGACAGCAGCAGAGGAAACCCACCCTGTGATCACCACACACAGAGCAGGTACTCACTGGGGGCAACAGCAAGTCAAGTCACAGAGCTTGAGCTTCTCCCCACAGCAAAAGGCTTCTGAGACCTTCTTTGAAAGAAATCTTTACATAAGTGCTATGCAGCTATTGTTAAGAACATTGTGGAAATGCTAAATAAATCAACTATTTAAGAGTAAACACTTGCTAATCAATCTCGATGAACAGAAGCTTAGTTTTAATTTGGATTTAGTTGCAGTATTAGTCATTTACAGAACATACATCTAGTATTAATGGTGGTGTTTCCTTTTCCCATGAAGCACATTCAGTTTTTCTCAAAATACAAACACATGCTTCCAAAGTGGCCTGAAGAAGATGCAGGATCCTTCATTCACAGCAGCTCCCATTGTGCATGAAACCCTGAGCTGTTTGCAACATGGTACTAACTACTATGATTGCCAGCAGTCACAGACCTTTATCCAAAAAGGGAATTTTAACTCACCAAAACAAATGAGTTACTTATGGAAAAGGAACCCCCCATTTTGCAACCACCACATCTAAATAGGCAGACAGGCTCTTTCTGCAAACCAATATGGATAAGTGGCTGCAATTTTCCTAAGCTGCCTTTAAAATATGGGCTTTATTTTCAGCTCAGCCAGAAACGACCTTGTGTGACTTCAGTTCTATCCTCTCCTCCTCAGCCTGCAAATTATTATTCAGTAATGGGCAGACAGGCCTCACTCATATTAGCAGTGTGCTGCAGCCAATGCGCTGCTTCTCGGAAAGACAGCGGCTGCCAGAGTCCAGGGCTGGAGTCAGAGTATTCGCTGGGCTACATTCATTACATAGCAAGAACAACTGAGAAAAAATAAACACTTCTCAAGTCTATGACTAACTGAAGCTGTAAATTTCAAACACTTATTACAGAGTCATAGCTTAGCAAAACAACACGGGACGTGTTACATATCAGAGGGTAACCTTTAAAGAAGGGCTGATGCTCTGGGGAAAGTTTTAAAACAGAACAGGATGAAGTTTATGTGCCTTTTTTCATGTGGTTCTTATAATTAACCGAACTGTCACAGAAAATCATCCTAGAGGCCTGGATTCAATCCAGCCTTCTCTAACACACGTCCCATCATCCTCTCCACTACTGAAATATCCATACTGTATTTGTTAAATCATTAGGACTAGTGAACAATTTTTCAATATAGTTTTTCTCCAGCCTCTCTGTTTACAAATTTCCTCTAGGTAGATTGTGGGGATTTATCCCTCTTTTCATTTAATAGAGCCAAATACAGCTTTTCCCAAGGGAGCAGAGCACCAGGTGCTTCTGAAACTGCCTTAACACATGTTTACCCAGTGTACACAACTTACTGCTTAGTCTCTGTGCCTGGTCATTCAGGCATGTGCCACAATTTCTGATGATAACTACATAACCTTATTTGACTTAAATACATTACCTTTTGTTTCAAAGTTAAATAGCAAAAAAACCCTATTTGTTAGATACATGCATGTTGACCACAGGTTCAAAATTCACCCTCCATCAACAATACTAATTGTCCCATGTGCAAGAACTTGCAAAACAACAAAAGGGAAAGCTACACAAAGAGGCCAGATGGTAACTTAGCTTCTCATTCAACAAACCGTTTACAAATACGTTTCAGCTTTACAAACACTTCTCTGTACAATCATAAAGTGCAGCCACAGGGGCCTTGAAGTTAGATTTTATCCAAGATATTTGAATGTTCAGACCTGGATCTTGGCTTATTCCATCATGAAGATCCACATAAAGGAAACTTACACACTGTAGGGAGGACGAGGACAAGCCTTAGTCTGAGAAAGTTTAGCTCTGTGTATTGGGGATGGGCCATTGTTCACTAAAGGTCACAGTTCATCATGTCCAAAATGCTCTCAGACATCTCCATTACAAGAGCAGCTGGGATGAAAACATACATCAAGAGAAATATGTTGCACACATTTTGTTCTCCATATTCTCTCTCTCTCTCTCCGTAGGTTTTCTCAGATGCAATCAGTGAGAAAATCTGCCTGGTTGAGGAAATATGTAAACAGATGTGTTAAGCCATGTAAATATCTGGAAAATGTCTGTTCAGTGTAAGAAAGAGTTAACTATGGAAACATTTAGTCAGTGACTGCAATATTTGCAGCAAGATAACAATCTAATTTTATCATTCTTTGCCATCTTGCTACATGTAATCTTAAAAGAGATGAAGCACCTAGGTATTTGTAACTTCTTTTTATCTATCAGTGATGTAGCTGAGCTGCATGAATATAAATAACAGACTTGTCATGGTTACAAAATAGTCACTGCTTATCATGCTCACCAAGGTGCAGATGACAGCTGTCTTTCTAGGTCTAGTTGTAGAGTGCAATAGTGTAAACACAAGACTGGAAAGGTTCATCTTGTTCTTGAGTCAGGTTATTGCTCTGTATACACTGACAGGGCTATTTATTTACATAGAATGGTTTGAAAGAACAGCTCACATCCATGCTCTTATTCTTAGTTTTGTTTTTGATTCATGTTGGCTGTTGTAGATGCTCAGTCTGTTCTCCAGGTATTCACATGGAAGTGACTGAGGCATGCCAAATTTACCAGCAGCTTCTCATTAGTGGCTCTTCCTTGATTATGACATCTGCTGAGGTTGATGACAATAACAGAAGAAAAATGTGAAGCTCAGTCATTTGGAAATTACTTAAGTGGAGGCCATTTTGCACAGTATGATGTTGAAATGTTAGGAATGATTGAGGCCAGATTTATAGCTCAAGCAGTTTTACATCTGTATTTAATTTGTGAGTAACCAATACAAAAAAACACCTTTAAAATATTTTAATCATTTCCCAACTGACCAAGAGCTCCAAATATTCTGTCAGCAATACAACCTAGACCACAGAACTGTTCTTGTTGAAAGGAATTTCCAGTGTACTGTTATATGGCTAGTCCAACAAACCTGTCCTAGTCAAGGCTGCCAGTATCTTACTTTTGTCTCTGTAGAATGATTTTCAACTGCTGGTCAGTAGGAGAGATTCCTGTAATACTCATGTATATGACAAAGAGACCATTCACAAACTTTTAGCTATGAGGAAGGACAGCTCATATTTACCCCTCTTCAGTAATGGCCATCCTGCAGATTGTCCTGCTAAAGCAGCTTCTCTCCAATACCATCCACAGCTCAGCATGACAGTCATGCAGAAATAGGGTAAATTATGTGAATTTGGTGACTAGGCTGTTATCAAATTAACTGCTTTTCACAGTTATGCAAAACTCTTCTCATTTACAATGATGCTTTTGGAGTGCTAGATAATTGTTGAACATGTCTGATCAATTTATGGCACAGAGTGAGCACAGACTGAGCTTCAACTGTACTTAATGACACCCAAATATTCTCCTTACATAGCACAGATCCAAAACCTCAGCCAAAATTATTCCCTATAACACACTTGATTAACACTGCCACACACAACAATGGCTCAAGGAGCTGAGGTTAACAAAATAAATTAAGCCATTTTATGAAGCCAGTCAGTGTACCAAGCACAGGCATGCCTTGCTTTGTAATGGAAGTTAAGCTCCCAATTCAGTGGCTAATCTCTTTCTTGAGGGACACACCCACAGGACAAAGATGCACTTAAATGTCCCCCATGTCCCTAGAAGGGCAAAAATAATAGTTCTTTCCTGACAAAGCAGCTCTTTTGCTTGCACATCATGTAAGGCAAGGCGATAAGACAAAATTCTCTTCCAAGATGCAGTAGATAAATAAGTGGAGTAAGAACTTTTCTAAAGCAGACTTGGAATCATTGCCAGCAACAAAGGTAGGTTTTCATGATTTTTGCATTAATTTGATGTCCATGGTTGTGTCATAAACCAAGATGCTCTGATTAACTTCAGAATTCCTATTTGCCAGTGTTCTCACCTTTGAGCTAGCAATCATCTTTGTTACCTGTCTGACCTCCTACAGGCTGGGAACAAGGGGGAAACAAGGTTTGCTGAAAAATTGGCAGGATTTTCTGATAAGTTGCTCTACTCATCAAGAAGACTCAATGCTGCTTTTGCAAAAAGCAAATTGAAAGATGCAAAGCTCCAACTATTTGCCCTTCTCACTGTCCTTTTTCTCTCCTATAGGCAGGAAAGCTAAATACAGTGACTGAAGTGGTGGAAATCCAAGTGGCCAGGAAAGGGGAGTTCTTTGAACAGATACCTGCTCCTTTTCAAGTAAACATGTTTGCCTCTGATATATGACACAGATATAATAAATGTAGAACTTTTTCCTGTATTTACTTCTAAACCACAGCTCCCCTCTTCTCTGACAGATTTACTGTCTTATTTTGGCCCCATGGTCACAAGGATTCTCTTTCCCTGTGTACTGGCTGATGGGAGCCACACAGGTTTTTCTTGAGACCCCTTGAGCACAAGGGAGCCTGCCCAGGTTTAGCAGCTAACTCCTCCACTCCATCTAGACAGACACCTCTACCTCTCGCTTGAGCACATCATGGCTTGTCTGCACCCTTCCTTGCTGGTATTACCACAATCTACCCAGGCATCCTGGGGCACCAGAAGGGAATAATGAGCTACACAGCGCCTCCAAAATGAGATTTAAAAATTTAACATTGTAAAATTTGACAAAAACGGGATTTTACCTCACACATTATGATGGACATGAAACATGGACCCCATATTTGGCAGTGATGAGACCTGAATTTCCTAGTAAAGTACATTTTATTCAAATAAAAGAAGTAGGAAATAATAATCAATTCCAGATAGCATAAAACAGCCCCTTCTTCATTACATCAGTGCTAAAGGGATCTCCCCTCATCTGAAACATGCAAAGGAAAAACAAATTCAGTCTGTAAAAACAAGCTTCTTGTACCTCAAAGATCTCGTGAGCTAATAAAGTTTGCAAGGCACTTGGAAGGTAAGTGGCACTCTTGTAACAACAGAAATGCCTGTTTGAATCACAAGTTGCAGTTGCACATGTTGAAAGCCATGGGGCTGAGCTGTGAGCAGAATAGCTGACCAGGAGCCTCATCTTTACCAGGCTGACATCATTCACTGAGTTTATGCCTCCCTGTTGTTCTCATGGATCTTTCTGGGGCAGGCACCAAGTCTGAAGATAAATTCTCACGTCTGTTACCTATGGCAGACTGTCTGACCAGCAAAACCTGGTATGCAGAGCTGCTCCTGCAGGAGCTGAGCATCTTAGACAGCCGAGGGCAGCAGTATAGCTGAGCCACAGCTTCAAAGATCCTGCTGGACTGATTCACATTCCATTTCTTTCATCTCCCAATGATATTTTAATTACTCAGGACTGTTTGACCTGGAGGTCTCTTCCTTGTTAATCCATGATCCAGTTCCACACAGACCTACTCAAAGTAAAATTTTAAGGCAGACCTCTGGAGTGAATCAGTGGTCTTATATGCTCAAAATCAGAATAAAACTGCTTTGCTGAAGCAAATATGATTAGAGAGAAAGCAACTGCCTGCAGCTAAGTCTCCAGAAAGACAGTAATTGTTGGCAAACAGCAACTATTAGCAAACATGAAAAATGATAGTGTCAAGATATACAATGTAATTATCTGTACACAAAACTGCAATATGAACCCTGTATAGCTATGAATAAAAGGCTTTGTTTGTTAAACTGGCCATTTCTCAACACTTGGATGAATGTGAACAAGTTCAAACATAAATCAAAGATATAAGCCAGGACACCTCAACATTGGTGATAAGTCTTTGAGAGACTGGACTGGACAACACCTTTCAAATAAAATATATTTCCATAATAGATGCTGTTTATTTTCCTCTACTTCCCTGTTGGCAAAGATACCTACTGACCAATTTCTTTTTCACTGCTTGCAAATTTTCTGGCTGCCCCTTCTGATTGTAAACATTGGTGGAAGAATATTTATTTGTTTAGAAGTACACTCTTGGGAAGAATGATAAAAGCTATTTTTCAAAACCCTGAAGCATAGGCCAAATTTGAGAAGAAATTACTTTGGCAATGTCAAATCTTGTGATTTTTATTCTACTTCTTCAACATGCAAGACATTTTATCCAGAGAAAGTGGTAAGAAAAGGAAGTGGGAATCCTGGGTTTTGATTTTTGTCTCATCATTTGCTGAAATTAAACCTCATGAAGTACCCAAGCAGCTCCTACCACACTAGGCAGCCACAGCACAGGGGCAGCTTCACAGCAACTCTCCAGAGGGGAAGATGACATGGGTTTGCATCAGTGCAAATTGGTACCATGGTGCTGCTCTGGACATGGTTGTGGGCACTGAACACCAGGCTGAGTGCTGGTCACATGAGAGAGAACCAACTTTTGGTCCATGTTTCCAGCCATTGTTTAAGTATGAAAATCTAGAAAATTTGTCCCAGACAAGTCAAAAAGGGAAATAAAAATACAGCAACAACTACAGCCGTTTTATTCCCAGTAATTATTTTTGAAGAAAAAATTGAGCTCCAGATGGCTAATTCATTTTAGCCAAGGTGCAAGGTTAACAATGTTCCTTTCTCTTTGCTTGTATAAGTCAGGAGTAAAGTAGATTTGTTCCTCATCTTCCTTATGAATTTTTAGTTAAAATACACACCAGCTTTGTGACTAAGTATTTTTTTCATTGAACAAAATCTGAGTTGTATAAACCTGTCAGTGAAACACTTGCAATGCTTCTGACAAAAGAAAAATGCCTGGCTTCATAGCAAAAAAGAAAAAAAGCAATGAAAATTTTTTTTAATGTGATATTTTCCTGTTCTATGGTCATCAATATGATCTGAGTGTCCTTGGAGGAAACCAGTCTGACATGATGCCAATTAAGAGGAAAGAGATTTCTGTGTGCCTGTTGCCTTAAACACTGGTCAGCCTTTGGTGTCCTTGCCCAAAGCAGTGAACAAGGCAGAGGAGACTACTCCTTCCTGTCAGTTTTGTTGTGGAGTGGTTGCACTGGAAGAGCAGTCACTATCCTGTTATAATTCTAACTATTTTTCCCACCAGAGATGCTGAGTTTTGTGTCCTTTCCCTTCCAGTAGATGATTTCTGCCTGAAGTTTATCCTGTGTGGTCTCCTGCCAGATTCTTTTCTAGCGGAAGTTTGTGGCTGATCAGACAAAGCTTTCAAATCATCTCACAGGGAAAGCCATCCTTGCTTTCCCTGGGAATGCACAGCTCACAAATATCTTGTCAAAACGTTCACATTTGTCACTTGCTTGCCCTCATAGAGAACTCCCAGGAAAACTAGTGTGAAAGTTTGCAGTGTGACTTTGCAGTTGTTTGCTGCAAGGTTTTCTTAGCTACTGAAAACCCTGAACTTCTCTGTCTTCTATAAAAACACAAGAAAATCCAATACAAATTAATCCTGTTGATGGGAAAGTTCTGCCTGGACCTTTCAAACGGAAAAGCATGAAGTGGGAGTTCAGTATCAACTTGCTGTAAGAGCAGAGCAGAGCATTCCCCAAGCACCTTGGACAATCCCAAGCAGAAATTATCTTGTCTGGGAAAAGGGGAGAAACCAACCCCTGCTTACTTCACTTGAATTGTGTTCACAGCCAGCTCTTCAAGACAGGAGGGTAAATGTGGAGTGCCCCATGCAGTAATCCTGCCCTCAACCATAATCATGCTGTATCTCACACTTCAAGCCCAGACAAGAGGAGCAGCACTGACTGCCTGATACTCTGATTAGCAAATCAGGAGCCCAGTCTTCCTGCTGAGCTGAGAAGACAGTTGTTAATAGCCAGGCTTTGGTGATTTCCAGATGGCATGACAGGAGCTGAAGGAAGACAATTAACAGGTAATTGCAAATAGTTTATCAGGGAAACTATTTCCATCAATGGACAAAACAGTTCCCCATCAGGCTCCTCAAGTTCACTAGATAGAATTAACATCCATAATTCTGGGCTTGCCATTTTTCAAGTGATTTACTCTTTGTCACTTTGTCCCTGTGTTCACCCAGACAGTTTGACTTAGTGCAGCCCAGCTGAAGAGGAAAAATGCCTGGAACAGTCAATGTGCAGAGAGCACCAGCTGTGTCTCCTAGCGCTCCCCAGTATCCTCCTCATATGCTCCAACACACAGCATTTATACACACAGCCCCACTTGAGCTAAAATGATCAACAAGACCCAAAACCACCCTTAAAACAGCAGAGAAAAGCATCCAGTGTAGGCAGGATTAAAATGCAGGTCATGGACTATTGCTCAACAAAACATGAGCACACAGGAAAGGTAAAACTCATTTAACAGATCCTCACAATTTTCCTCCCCCTTGATGGCTCAGCATGGGCTCCTAAGCCCCACTGTCTGCACAATGCTATTACTTTCCCTCCCTTAATGTATCCTGCTCACCACTCCTCAGTCTCAGTGCCCCACAAACAACATTTAACAAGCTCCTGTGAAGGTAGGGAAGAATTACTCCCAGTTTACAGACCAAAGAGCAGGACACAGGGCTAAAGACCACAAGCAGCTAGGCTAGGAAATGAAGCACCCAAGTTCTACCTGGTTTTAGGTACCCACCCAAAGTGGGGTCACCAAAGCTCCTTCACACTCGCCCAGAATAACACTAATGACACACATCTACCTGTCAGTGCCATGCCATCTGGAGTGAAGGCTGATATTTGAGAACTTGATTTGCACAGTCTTTACCTGTGTTCCCAGGTTTTGACCAGCATTCACCATTTAGCCACACTGATCTTATGGCACGGCATCTTCTCAAATCTGTGTATCCCCTCTAGACAGCCCTAAAACACCGTGCAACCTTCCTCTTGTACATTCAACACACAAGACTATGACAGTGATTAACCTGCCTCATATGCAACCAGTTATCCAACTTTACAGGCAGGTCCTCAAGACTCCACATTTCACTTTGTCTCCATAAGGTCATCCATCATGATAAAAATGCCTATCTTTAGCACTGGCAAATTCCTCTTGGGACAGGTAACTATCCTAGAGGTACAGACTGTTTGTACAGCTCTCATAGACATGTATAAAGCAAAGAGGAGCAATCAGAGAAAGAAAGGGCAGAGAAGGTATAATTGCATTAATGTGACCAAAGGAAAGTTAATGGAGATTGACTGGAAGAAATGGCTCCTAGACCAAGGAGGAGTCCAGGAAAAAGTGACAGATTTCCCATTATTTGAGGCCATTAAAGGTAGCTTGGACAGAGTTCGGAAAGGAATAATAGAGTTTTTGCAAACATCATATGCCAAACAGCTACTGCAGAACTTGCTGCTACAGCACTTATTTTCTGTATCACTGTTTTGCAGATATTTCAGCTGCACAGAGAAACTGTGTTTTACTCACTTAGTCTTGTTAGGTGGAAAGCAGTATCCTATTCACTGCTGATCTTCAGATTCAGACAGGTCTCTCCCACTCCCTGCTGGCAGGCCTGCAAACAGTGTTACAAAACTCTTGTGCACCTTCTTCCTAGGCAAAGCATAAGGTACAAAGTGAAAGTGATCCTCCATATAAATATCACTGCGTTCCTTACACAAAGTTCACTGAGCCTTTTGGTGTAAATTGTGTTTTATTTCAACCAGGAAAGCACCAGAACTACAGGTAACAAAAGCAAACAGGCTAAACCAAGCGGCATATTTATGTCCTCATAATCACGATATTCTAATTGCCCAAATCAGAGATTTAGCCAAACATGTAACAGCCTCCTTTTGTCCTTTAGGATGCCTTTGAGAGGGAGGAAGGTGACAATGCACTGAAGCAGATTGTCCCACATGGCTGTGGAGTCTCCCCTCCTGGAGATATTCAAGAACTACCTGGACACAATTCTGTGCCATGTGCTCTGAGATGATCCTGCTTGAGCAGGAAGGTTGGACCAGATGAGCCACTGTGGTCCCTTCCAGCCTGACCCATTCTGTGACTGAGAAGTCAGTGGAGCTGGTACTTTTCATATTACAGGACTGAAATACAGCCAGGACAAATATTCCAGTCCTGAAGCCAGTATCAGGGTGTACTGACACAAACACTGCACCCTGCTCTGCAACCTGTGCAGATGTCACAGAAGACTTGAAGGAACTTCCAATTTCTATGGATGTACCTTCCTCTTGTTGTGAGATCTCAAAGAAGTTTTTTCCAATGATCTTTTCCTTCTGCTTCATGGAATGTTTTGGATGGTCAGTTAATAGGGGGAGCCAACACCCTTAAAACCAGCCACAATCTTACCACCCCCTTAAACCCAAGTGACCACCTCCTTCAATAGCAGCTTTAGCCGTGGTGTCCTGGAGGAGTCACCACCACCAGCAGAGATGAGAGACAGTGGTTCCTCAGAGTCTGCTCTGTATCACTTGAAAACAGATTGTTCCAATATGTTGTGCTGGTTTCATGAGACAGACAAGTGTCCATGGGGACATGAGGTGTAATTATAGTGCAATTTCAATTAAGAGTCAAACTGTGGTCCAATAAGGTAAAAAGGTCAGTGCTATATCTAGCAATACAGCTGGATGGTGGTTTTGCACTTGGCTACAAAATGAAGGGAAATCCTAACTGGGCCAAAAATAGACCTGTCTTCAGCCATGATTTGCTGCCAAGCATCAATCCCAGAGCAAATTCTGAGAGGATATTTGCTGGGATTTACAGTTTAAGCAATGCATTATGCACTTCTTTGTTTTAGCAGGTTTAGGCTGCAACTTCCTTTCTTTCCAGAAAACATTTTTTCACTGCACTCCTTCCCAAGCTTTGATTACAAAAGAACTAGATGAAGAGATCCTCCTTTATAAGAGAGTGTCTCAGCTGTCAAGTTTTACACTATGGCTAAAAAGAAAACTAGCACATTGTCCTGCTGTAGCTTAAACAAGGATTTAAGGAGCAAACACAGAAGACAGACTTGCCAATTAATCATCAACAGTGGGAAATTATCTCAGAGCACCTCCTAGGGGACGAAGTCTGAGAAAACATCTGGCAGGGAATTGGATAAAGCACTAACTAGGACAACAAATAACTTAGCAGAGCATTCAAAAGGCAATATAAAGGCAGCAAAACTTGTTCAAGCTCTAAAATTCCCTCAAAAATTCAATGTACACAAAGGTGTTGGACAGTGCTTAACATCAAAAGTCAAAAGCTGGACCAAAGTGGCATGAAAGAGTATACTGAGCAAGAGGTTGAATAGGAAACCAGCTGAAAAATGAGGAGGAAAGCAGAGGTCAGTAAATTACCATGGTGGCTGGAACCAGTACTGTAGGTGGATCAGCCCTGGCACTACAACAGTTTCTTGGGGCCTATAGAAGTGGCTTAGGCCATACACAAAGCACAACATCTTTACAAGAGTTCAAAGAAATTATATACAGGAAAATTATTTTTCCTCAAATAGATCTCAGCCTGGAAGTAAATTTTTGAAAAAAAATTGTGTGGCTGTTTTTTTGCAGTCATAGATATGCAGCCAAATGACAACAGATTACAGATTTAATGAAGTCCTTAGTCTGGTTTTTCACATTTCATCTGCAAATGTTCACACATGTCCATGAATGCTGCTAATCCCAAGGACTGGAGATAGAAAAAAGCCTTCCATCTGAGCCCCCTGTGAAAATAACCTCTGCCATCAGCAGGAATACTATATATCCCATTAAGATTTTGGCAGCTACAAATGGGAACTTGGTTTTAAAGCTGGGCCAGCTAAAATGTCAGACACATGCTCATGTCAGCCAACCATGAAGTGTCATCCAATTTTAAGTGCAAATAGCCTTCTAGTACTGCGTACAAGGACATCCAGGGGAGCAGAATCTCTATAGCTTGCTTCAGAAATAGAGGATACAGCTTGGGGAAGGAAAAGCTGAGTCAGTCATGAGAGCAGTGAATTTACATCAGACTGGAGTAGAAGGGCCTTTCCAAATAAAGCAGACATCAAGGAGATAATTGGTCTTTATCTGATGTTCACCAAACTGAAGTATTTATCTGGGCCAGGGAAAATAACCTTAACACTTGGTCGCAGAGAAGTACACCAACAAGATCTGAGCAGAGAGAAAGTGGATCTGGAAGTTAACATAAAAAGTAGAATGCAAGGCTCCGAACTTCTCACTCACAAATATCATGGAAAAGGATAAAACTCTGAAAAATTAAAGGAAACCCAACCAATTGGCATGTTTTTACTTAAGTAACAATATCTGACCTAACAAATTATGGGTAAAATCAAACTAATCTGCTCCTGGATTAGACAACATTTTCAGCCTGTTCAACAACGCTGGTGAAAAAACTGAAGAGCTCAGATATGCCTCTTGTTCAGAGATAATTTGCTTCCAAGAAAACTTTGGCAAAGTGGGCAATGCCTCCATATCAGAGGATTCTCATTTATCTAGGTTTCTTATGAAAAGGTGTTTTATTTATCTATGCTTTCCAGAAAGTTGTCAAAAACTATTGTAATCCGAGCAGAAATGAACTGATTTCACCTTGCTCACACTCATGAGAATTGCCATCCACTTCAGCAGAACAGATTTGCACAAAAAAAGAAAAAAGGAAATCAGTTGGAGAAGTTCCTCATGGTTTTGAATGTACTAACTGTCTGTCTCCAAATGTTTGTGTGCAGTTGATAACAAATGCAGCAGCAGATCCATCATTTTGTTGATAAATGTTTTGAAAGACATTAAATCCATGGGCAATTCCATTATCATAGAGAAAGGTATCTTAAAAACTGCACATGAGCTGTCCTTTGTAGGAAACACTTCTATAAGCACTAGAAAAACTAGAAAAACACTAATTTTATGTATGGTGAAGCAAAAGCAAGCACTGATTACTAGAGTATCATGCCAATATGGAAGTGCAACTTTCTTAGCATCAGCAGCAAGATAGAAATCTGTGGCAGCACTGCAAATGAAATATTCTATCCAGCTCTCAGTTATTGTGCCTGAGCCAGAAATATGGGCAGAATAAAGAATTTAAAAAATTGGGAGTGTGCATGACTGCCCACAGCTGCACAAAACTTGCAGGAGAAAACTGCCTTGCTTCAAGGCTGCTGGACAAAAAGGCTTCTCACTTGAGATCTGCTTCAGTGCTCCCTCAGCCAAAAGGAAGACAAGCTGGTCCATAGGGGCCCAGAGCAGAAATTATTGAGTCAGAACTTTTACACAAACTAACAACTTGAAGAAATTGAAGGAAGAGCCCAGGAAAGACTTGGCTGGCAGTTCTCAGCCTTCTGCACCTGACAATGTGAGCTGCCAATCTGTTTGGATATCTTGCTATTTCCAGTTTGATGTGACATGGGAAACAAAACTTCTTGTCCTGACTGCTATTTGAACCCAGCATTTAAACCCCAAAGGGAGAGACTTCATTAAAGATGCTAGTTCCCAACACAAGACACATACCAAACAACACCCCAAGCTCCAGCTAATTAACCTTTTATCTTCTAAGCTCTCTGTTTTTTTTGCTGGAATCAGACCATGGAAACACCATTCTTGCTCCTGCACCTGGTTTTCCATCCTTCCCTGTGATCCCAGTGCCTTTGGCTCAGAGTTTGAATTCCCCATCTCCTCTAGGCCAGCCCCTTGCATTCAGCGTTCCTGCAGCCTGACAGCCAGATGTGGAGCTCAGTTATAGGAGCTATTTCGTTATACCTTTTTAAAAAATCATTTTACTTGCACAGATGTGATCAACTGAAAAGAGCTCACAACTGCTGGAAAAAGCAGACAATAGTCTTCAGCTTGCCCCATGGATGCAACAGAGGAGCCAGGACTCAATTTCTCACTAGGAATACCTCCAGATCACACTGGACACAAGAATCAGTCCAGGAAGCCAAGCTACTATACACGAGCCATAAGCTTTCAACACCCAGAAATGATCCTGCCCAACTTTCTAAATCAGATCCACAGTGTCATTCTGCTGTATCTCAGAGCTCTGCCAACATTTCTTGGACTGCTCATCTCCAACTATCAATATATTGAGACCCTTATTCTCTGTACACTCATATTTTAAAGGCAGAAGCTGGGAATTAAAGTGTTACCTACTTCTAAAGCCCTCCCTGCACAGAAGGCATCAGAACAAGCAGCAGCCCACTGCCATTCCCAACACTCACATGAAAAAAATCATTGCTCAAAAGGAGAGTTTACTGGTCCCAGCAACTTCCTAATGTGCCTGATGCAGATATGGCAGCAGAGCACCCCAGGTAGGCTGTGGGACAACAGCAACCTGAGAATACAATGCAGGAAAATTAACACCAGAAGCAAGGAATACAATGAATACACATATGCATTTTAAATCAAAGGGTCCTATAATGCCTGCCTGGAACACTTGGGAAAAGTGTAGACAAGTGTAGCAAACTTGGAAATATTCTCCTGCTTCTGGGCAGTGAAATATTATGTAAGACCTGGTCACATCAGTTACATAGGCTCAGCTTAGAATCTGTTTACACAGAACTAGGAGTGAAAATCCTGGATTTGGATTGTACCTTTAATTTGTACAGCCTTCCTTAGGGCTTCAAAGATCTTGAACACTAAACATAACAAAAATAAATTAGATAAAAAATAGCAGAGCTGAAGCCCTAAGAACAAAAAAAAAAAAAGACAGCAGTACACCAGTACTTCCAATCTGGTTACAAACTGCAGTGAACAGCAAACTTTCCAAATTCTTTTGAAACATTTGAATCCTTCAAGGGCAGCATGATGGATTTAGACTCAAGACACTGAAGAACTATCCAACAAAACTAAGCCTTTGATTTGCACTTAAGTAAATCTTCCTCTGGATTAATCTGCCCAGCTTTGAGATAACATGTAAAATTTTTTTTTCTTTAGACAGCCTAACATAAACAAATCCCCCACATGCAGTGAGTGGTGGGGCAGCAAAAAGAAAAGCAGTTTGTACTTTCCAAGGAACGGAAAAACACTTTGTCATTCACTCCAGAATTTGGCTTTCAGAAGTGCTGCCAGGGCACTGAGTGTTTGATATTATCTGTCTGCTACCAAGAACTTCATTTAAGCACAGGGAGCTGCCTGCATCACTGCGTGATTCCCAAAACAACAGGGGTCTGGGTAACATCACCTCACCCACTCCTGCTCTCCCTCTGTTAAACATGACAGAGCAATTGGGCTCCAGCCTGAAGAAGCTGCTGGGTACTCACACAACTGCATAAACTGGCATTACTGGTCCACGGGGGATACAGGCCTATGAAGGCAGGCCGGCAATTTTTCAGCAGTAAATGAACCAGTCATCACTTACTTTTTTACCCTCTTCTCCCATCAGCAGCAGTCTGATGTTCCACTGCTTGTTGCAGGAACAAGACAGTGTCCTAGGATGGAACAAGGTGCGGTGAGTTTTGCCCATCCTGCACAGATCTTATTGAAAAATACATGTCTTGATTTCTGGTCCTGAATTCTATGGCCAGTAAACCAAACCTCCACAGTAACACACCGTGCCAGTCCTGGCTG